>NC_057720.1:78742763-78773140 GCF_004010195.1 Chiloscyllium plagiosum | reverse complement strand
GTAATCTCCCTTCAGAGTCTCAACCTTTTCCCTTCCTATATCGTTGGTTCCAATGTGGACAATGACCTCCTGCTGGCCCCTCTCCCCCGTGAGAACATTCTGCACCTTTTCTGAGACATCCTTGATCCTGGCACCAGGGAAGCAACACACCATTCTGCTTTTTTGCTGCTGGCCACAGAAACGTCTGTCTGTACCTCGGACTAGAGAATCCCCTAACACAATTGATCTCTTTGAACCCGATGTACCCCTCGTTGCATTAGAGCCAGTCTCAATACCAGAAACTTGGCTGTTTGTGCTACGTTCCCCTGAGAATCCATCACTCCCTACATTTTCCAAAACAGCATTCCTGTTTGAAATGGGTATATCCACAAAAGACTCCTGCACTAGGTGCCTACCTCTCTTACCTTTCCTGGAGTTAACCCATCTATGTGACTCTATCTGAGACTTTCCCCCCTTCCTATAACTGCCATCCATCCCATACTGTTGCTGTTGCAAATTCTTCATTTCTTCTAACTGTCTCTCCAACCGATCCATTCAATCTGATAAGATTCGCAGCCAACAGCATTTATGGCAGATATAATCCGCAGTAACCCTTAAACTCTATTTAAACTCTTACATCTGTCAAGAAGTACATATCACTCTATTAAAGGCCATTTTTGTTCCATCACAATCGACAGACCCAGAAAATAACACCATCTTATTCCTCTACAAACACTGCTCAGGTTAAATTAATAGTTATGGCTTATATTTTAAGTTTAATCAAGAGACATATCTCAAAAAACATATAATCAAGAAAGAACCCACTCTACTCACTACTGCAGATTCTCTGTAGGCCACACTCAAAACAACAATTAACTTATCTGATTCTGTGCTGTGAACTTCGCCAAACTGTTCATCCAAGATCAGTTGTGAATTTCACTGTTTGTTAATTTTCCCCAATGCACTCTGATGTCCAATGATACATGAATTGAAACAGCAAAGGCAGTAACTGTGCAGGTTCACTCTCTCTTTCTCCTGCAATGACCTCACCATGTGCTTCCTTTGTCTGTTCTTCTCCCTTTTAAAACTGCTGTTGTTCTGACTTTTTTTTCCCGAAGTTCCAAAGCAATGCAACAGCATATGAAACAGTAATTGCTGCTCCTGGAATTCAAGGAAATCACCTCCAGCACCTAAAATACCCCAATAAACGAGCAGATGTTACAGCCAGAAATTTTTCCCGTCCTCCATCTTGGATTTCCCAGAATTCTCTGATTTCTCACGATTTTCCCAAAGCCATGTTGACTATCTGTATTCAGTCTGTTCCTTTCCAGTAAATCCTGTCCCTCGGAATCCCCTCCAACAAATTACCCAACAATAAGGTCAGGCTCACTGGTGTATAGTTCACTGGCTTTTCCTTACCATTGTTCTTAAATAGTGGCACCACATTAGCCAATTCCCAGGTCCAAGGGATTTATCCAACCTGATACATTTTAAGATCTCCAACACCTTCTCTGTAATATGAACTATTTTCAAGACATCACTATTTATTTCCCTAAGTTCCCTTGTGTCCATGTCTTTCGCTATGGTGAATACTTATGTGAAATATTTGAATAGTATGTCACCCACCTCCTATGGTTCCACACACAGATAGCCTTGTTGATCTTTAAAGGGTCCTATTGTCTCCCTCATTACTATTTTGCCCTTAAAGTACTTACAGAATCTCTTTGGATTCTCCATAACTATATTTGCTAAAGCTATCTCCTGTGTCCCTTTTGCCCTCCTGATTTCCCCCTTAAGTATACACCCATTGTCCTTATACTCATCCAGGGATTTATTTGATCCCAGCTATCTAAACCTGATAGCAGTAACAGGATAAGTCAGATTCAGCATGGATTTATGAAGGGGAAATCATGCTTGACTAATCTTCTGGAATTTTTTGAGGATGTAACTCTGAAGATGGACAAGGGAGATGCAGTGGATGTAGTGTACCTGGACTTTCAGCAAGCTTTTGATAAAGTCCCACATAGGAGGTTAGTGAGCAAAATTAGGAGCATGGTATTGGGGGCAAAGTACTGACTTGGATTGAAAACTGGTTGGCTGACAGGAAACAAAGAGTAGTGATAAACGGCTCCCTTTCGGAATGGCAGGCGTTGACTAGTGGGGTACTGCAGGGAGCTGGGACCGCAGCTTTTTACAAAATATATTAACGTTATAGAAGATGGTATTAATGGTAACATAAGCAAATTTGCTGATGATACAAAGCTGGGTGGCAGGGTGAAATGTGAGGAGGATGTTAGGAGATTACAGGGTGACCTGGACAGGTTAGGTGAGTGGACAGACGCATGGCAGATGCAGTTTAATGTAGATAAATGTATGGTTATCCATTTTGGTGGCAAGAACAGGAAGGCAGATTACTACCGAAATGGAGTCAAGTTAGATAAAGAGGCAGTACAAAGAGATCTGGGTGTTCTTGTACACCAGTCAATGAAGGTAAGCATGCAGGTACAGCAGGTAGTGAAGAAAGCTAATAGCATGCTGGCCTTCATAACAAGAGGGATTGAGTATAGAAGCAAAGAGGTTCTTCTGCAGCTGTACAGGGCTCTTATGAGACCACATCTGGAATATTGTGTGCAGTTCTAGTCTCCAAATTTGAGGAAGGACATTCTGGCTATTGGGGGAGCGCAGTGTAGGTTCACGAGGTCAATTCCTGGAATGGCGGGACTATCTTATGTTGAAGGATTGGTGCGACTGGGCTTGTATGCCCTTGAGTTTAGAAGACTGAGAGGGGATCTGATTGAGACGTATAAGTTTATTAAAGGATTGGACATTCTGGAGGCAGGAAACATGTTTCTGCTGATGGGTGAGTGCTGAACCAGAGGACACAGCTTAAAAATAAGGGTTAGGCCATTTAGGACAGAAATGAGGAGAAACTTCTTCACCCAGAGAGTGGTGGCTGTGTGGAATGCTCTGCCCCAGAAGGCAGTGGAGGCCCAGTCTCTGGATTCATTTAAGAAAGAGTCAGATAGAGCTCTCAAGGATAGTGGAATCAAGGGTTATGGAGATAAGGCAGGAACAGGATACTGATTGAGGATGACCAGCCATGATCATAATGAATGGTGGTGCAGGCTCGAAGGGCAGAATGGCCTACTCCTGCACCTATTGTCTATTGTCTATTGATATATGTCCTCTTTTTCTTATCCAGAGCCTCAATTTCTCTAGTCATCTAGCATTCCTAGCACCCATCAGACTTACCCTTTACAGTAACAGGAACATGCTGCCTCAGAACTCAGGAAGGTCACTCGATCTGATTTCTCTTCACAGATGCTGCTAGACCTGCTGAGCTTTTCCAGCAATTTCTGTTCTGGCAACTTCCTGCCTAATCCCATCAAAATTGGCCTTATTCCAATTTAACTTTTTGATCAGTTCTATCCTTTTCCATAATTATTTTAAAACTAATAGAATTAAGATCACTTGTTCAAAGTACTCTCCCAATGACACCTTAGTCATTTCCCCTGCCTTATTCCCAACAGGTCAAGTTTTGCTCCTTCTCTAGTAGGTGCATCAACATACTGAATAAGAAAGTTTTCTTTTACACAATTAACAAATTCCTCCCCAGCCCAGCCCTTAACACTATGCCAGGCCCAGTATGCTTGGAAAGTTAAAATCCCCTACCATTACAACCCTAATATTCTTACAGATATCTGAGATCTCCTTACATATGCACTTCTCAATTTCTTGTTGACTACTTGGGGGCCAATTCCAACAAGATTGTTATCCCTTTCTTATTTCTCAGGTCTACCCAAATAACTTCTCTTGACAAACTCCCAGGAATATCCTCCCTAAGAATAGTCGGAATGTTAGCCCTAACCAAAAACGTCACCCCTCCCCCTCATTTCTTTCTTCCCTGCTGTATTTCCATGCTGTACGATTCTATGATTCTAATAAATACAATGAGTTGAATGCTTATATTACTACTCTTCAGTGTTAGAACTAGCAGACATTCCTGTAATCCTCATGTGGAAATATTAAATGCAAACTTGTTTTTAGTAACATATATTTCCCACTGCATAATATAAATGTTTGCAGAAATCTGAGCTCAAGACATCCTCATCAAATGATTTAACTTGGCTACAGTGGCAAATATATTCTGCAGGGAAATCAGGTCATTGCTTAAGTTGTAAAGGTGACCCATGGCAGCTGATTTGGGGGATTTTCTCAATAATTCCAACATGGGTGCATTTGTATAACCTCTGCTGTATCATATGTGGCAGTCATCAGTATAGTTTCAGAACACAAGTGGCAGGCACATGATGGTAAGTTATGGTACTTAGCAAGTCAATTTATCATAATACATTTGCTAATGCTATCCTTTCTGCTGCCCAACTCGTTCTCCTGCTCATTATTGAATTCTCAGTGTGGTTCCCTGTCCATACAAACTTAATATTTTATACAAAGTAGAAATCATTCTTCAAGGTTAGCAGTTGAATTCTTTTTGTTACAACTTCTGCATACTGAGCTTTGTCTCAGGGCATTTGTCAAACATGATTTCTTTTTCTTAAATTTGTTGACTAACCATCATATTATTTTGTTAGTATTGAGTCATCACATTTTTTGAATAGACTCTGACATGCTCCATATTATTAACATCAAACTAACAGATCTGTAGTTTTCTGTTTTCTCTCTCTGCCCCCCCTTAAGTATTTACATTTGCTGTTGTTCAGTCTGCAGGAACCTTTTCAGAATCTTTAGAATACCCACCAATGCATCCACCATCTCTATAGTTCCTTCCTCTTTTAACAGTCTTTAATTTAATTCCTTTGATTCAATGGATTTATCAACCTTCAATGCAGTTTATTTTAATATTCCTTTTTTATTAATGCTAATTTCTTTCCGTTCCCCCTTATTTTTGCATGTTCCTTAGTTCCCTAGTCTGTCTACAAGATTTTCTTCGCTTCTGTGAAAAGCAATGCAATGTAACTTTTCGTTTCTCAGCCATTTCCTCATTATTCACGATATGTACTTAGAACTTCATCTGTGGTAAACCCATGTTTGTTCCCGCCAATCTTCTGCTTTTCACATACTGAAAGGTGCTTTTCCAGTCTGCCGTTAAGGTCTTGTTCACTTGCATATATATTAGTTTTTTTTCCCAATTGTATTAGTTTCTTGGTCACACTTTGCTGGATTCTAAGTTGCTTCCGTACCTAAGCCTTACCATTTTTTCTGGAAATGTGAAAAGCCACTTCCTTTGATTTAACGCATACTTTAAATTCAGCAGTGTTTTGACTAGTCTGCAGTAATCTGCAAATCATGCATCATAAGACCCCAATACCGGACAAAATGAAATTGAAAAGTAAATGCAGTCTCCTTAGGCTTTAGCTCACATTGACATATTTGGAAGTATAATGTATGCCTTGTGCTTATCATATTTGTGGTAACCAATGAAATATTCTCCATTTCAGTAATTGCCATTGTAACTAACAAATGGATCTGGTATGGATTGAATGTGGAGTTTATTCCACAATGTTTTAGTCATGTGACTTAATCCCCAAACTCCAACATTAATTCATTTGACATTGCAACTTTGCACATTAGCCATCCTATGCAGCCCCTAACCAAGAAATTGGCTCCTTATGTTTTGTTCCACAGGGCTTTATCAATGGAAGCAAGGTCAGTTTAAGTAGGCGCCTACTGACAAACAGAAGTACCATACACTACCTTTGCATTACAGTCACTCACAGAAATAATGGTGCCTGCTGGTGCATTGAGAGAGAGAGAGAGAAGAACACAGTTACATTATCTGACTCTTCTTCAGATTGGAAATGAAGTGGAAAGGTAATGGGTTCTTGGGCTTTTGGAAAAGCATAAAGTGTCTGCTAGGAAAAGGAAAGAAGGTTTGAGACAGATGAGGGGGTTGTGCAACTTTGGAGCACTCTGCTTCAGAGGGTAGTAGTGGTGGGATCATTAAATACTCTTAAAGCAGACATAGACGGAATCAAAGGTTATTGGTGATAGATGGGAATGTATAATTCAAAACATAAACAAATCAGCCATGACCTTATTGATTGTTGGACAGGCTCAAAGAGCTGTATGGTCTCCTTTGCCTCTTTTCTCATGTGATCACATGTTGTTAGAGGGTGCAAGGGATTAAAGGAAAGAAATGATGTGGAACAAAAGGCAAAGGGACATAACATAAAGAACATAAGAGCTCGGTGCAGGAATAGGCAATTCAGCCCCTTAAGGCTCCTCCACCATTTAATATGATCAAGACTGTTCTCATCTCAACCTCAATTGCACTTTCCTGCCCATTGCCTCTTGCCACCTTATATTTATTTAATGTCCGGCATACACCGTACTGAGTGGTAGTGAATTCTACAGATCCAAGACCCTTTGAGACACAATAATTTCTCATCTGCCCACACAGTTCTCTGTGGCAAAGAATTCCAAAGACTCACAGCTATGCTGTCTGGTCCTAGAGTCTCCCATGAGGAGAAACATCCTCAGTATTGACTTAATCCCAATAATGAAATCCCAATTTACAGAAAGACATTGATAGGTAAGGTAAGGGAGTATAAAGTTGGCAAATGAAGTAGAATGTAGGAAAATGCAAAGCTGTTCATTTTGGAAAGGAGAATAAAAGACAAAGAAGGTTCACAGGGATGATCCCTGGTTTGGAGAAATTGTTTAATGAGCAAAGGCTAAACAGGTTGGGACTCTACTCTCTGGAGTTTAGAAGATTGAGAGGTGATCTCTTTGATACAAACAGGATTCATAAGGGACTTGACAAGTAAATGCAGTCTCCTTAGGCTAAATTGCCCATAGTGTTCAAGAATGTGTAGGTTAGATGCATTAGTCAGGGGTAAATATATGGGAATGGTTCAGGGTGGGTTACTCTTTGGAGAGTTGGTATGGACTTGTTGGGCTGAAGGGCCTGTTTCCAAGTGGTAGGGATTCTAAGGTTACATGATAAGGGTCGAAATTCCCTTAGCCTTCCTGACTACCTGCTGTACCTATGTGCTAGCTTTCTGTGTTTTGGGCACAAGAACTCCCAAGTCTCTTTGTATTGCAGCTTTCTGCCATTTTTCTCTATTTCAAATATATTTTGTTCTTTTATTCTCCTTTCCAAAATGAACAGCTTTGCATTTTCCTACATTCTACTTCATTTGCCAACTTTATACCCCCTTACCTTACCTATCAATGTCTTTCTGTAAACTGTTTGTATCTCCCTCACAACCTGCCTTTTCACTTAGTTTTGTGTTACCTACATATTTGGCTACAGTACATTTACTTCCTTCCTCCAAGTCATTAACATGCATTATAACAGTTGTGGTCCCAGCACTGATCCCTGTGGAACCCAACTGTCCACAGGTTGTCATGCTGAAAAAGAGCATCTTGTCCCCACTTGCTGTTTGCCTCCCATTAGTTAGTTCTCTAACCACACCAGTAGAGTACCTCCAACAACGTGAGCTCTTAATACTTAACATTTTGTGAGGTATTTTGTTGAACACCTTCTCGACGTCTAAATACAACACATTTACTGCCTCCCCTTTATTCACTCTGGTTGAGGCTTCATTGAAAAGCTCTAATAAATTAGTTAGACACCGTTTCCCTTTCATGAAGCCGTACTGACTCTGGTTGATTTTCAAAATGTTCAGCTATTACTTCCTTAATAATTTATTCCAATACATTTCCAACCATATACATTAGGCCAATCGGCCTAGAGATACAATTTTTTTGCCTCCCTCCTTTTTTGAATAGGAGTGTTACGTTGTCAGTTTTCAAATCATCCAGTACTTCTCCAGAATTGAACACTTTTGGAAAATTACAACCAATGCAACCGCTATCTCTTTGTTGTCTCTTTTTTACGATCTTTAGATAGAAGTCATAAAGGCCGGGAGACTTAAATGTCTTTAGCCCTGTTAGTTTGTCTAATAATACATCTCCAGTGATGTTCATGGTATTTAATTCCTACCCCAGTCAGATAGCATCTGAAGAGCAAGAGAGCCGACGTTTCAAGCCTAAGTTCTTCATTCCTGATGAAGCGCTTATGCTCAAAACATCGACTCTCCTGTTCCTTGGATGCTACCTGACCTGATGTGCTTTTCCAGCACCGCACGTTTTGACTCTGATCTCCAGCATCTGCACCCCTCACTTTCTCCTCCTTAATTCCTACCCTGTATTCTATAGTATTAATAAGATGTTCAATGTACCTTCCACAGTAAAGACTGATGCAAAATACCGTTTAGCTCCTCGGCCATTTCCTTTTTGCTCATAATCGTCTCCCCGGATTCATTTTCTAAGGGGGCTATGTTCACTTTGATCCATCTTCCTTTTTACACATTTAACAAAGTTCTTATTGTCAATTCTTAAGTTCCTCACTAGTTTACCATTGTAGTTCATATTTGATTTTTATTTTCTTGTTAGCTCTCCTTTGCTGGATTCTGAACTTATCGCAGTCTTTGGGTGATCACTAACTTGGGCCATTCTCTTTGCTTTTTCTTTGAACTTAATATTGTCCTTAACTTCCTTGGTTAGCCATGGTTAGTTTATCCCTTTCTGAGAATATTTCCTCTGTACTGGGATGTAATTTTTCTGAGAGTCATGAATTAAATCCTTAAAAGTCTGCCACTGTCTCCTCACAGTCATTCCTGCCTATCCCGTCACCGAGTTCATTTTAGCTGACTCTATCCTCAATTCACTGCAATCCTCTTTACCGAAGTTAAAAAGAGATGTTTCCAACCCAAGATTTTCATTCTTGAACTGAATATGAAATTCTATCATGTTATGATCACTACTCCCTAGGGGATCTTTTACTCAGATGTTATTTATTCAACCTTCCTCATTACTTGTTACCAGATCCAAGATAGCCTGCTCCCTGATTGGCTGGATGATATATTGCTCTTGGAAACTATCGTTATGAATTTGTAGTCATAGCTACTCTTTCTAATTTGATTAACCCAGTCAACATGAAGATTAAAATCAGCCATAATTATTATTTAATTATTTTTGCTTTAAATTTGTACCTTATGGCTTGATGGCTGTTTTTAAAATTTTACTGGGGGGGTTAGCAAATAATAAACATTCATTCTTTCAAGAAAATCTTGTAACTGAGCTATTACTTCAGATGAACTAGTCAACTTTCTTTTAATTGGTCAGATATTTAGCTTTATACTAAAACACATAAATCTTTGTTCTGGAGGTTGAAAGAAGGGAGCCAATTCACCACATCTCACCTGGTCTTAACAGTCTTTGGAGCATCCTTTTAAAATAACCCATTAGCTTCCACTTTCTAGGTATGTAAGTTAATACTTAATGTAAGTTAATACTCATATAATTAGTGAACCAGCCAGGTGACTATTCTCTATGTGAAGTATCATCAGGAACGGAGAAAAGTTATGTTCTGAAGGCTTGGGAGACGAATTGACGAACAGAGGAAGACAAAATTATGCTACCAGATGTTGAAATCGCTGTTCTCCTTACTGTCAATGTAGTTGGTAAACAGTTTAGGATCCAAATGTTGGAGAAACTCAGCAGATCTGACAGCATCTGTGGAGAGAGAGAAAAACAGAGTCAACATTTCTAGTCCGGTATGATTCATCTGCAGATTGAATGGGGCTATAAAGCAAAGGGTGTCTTGCCATTGACAGAGGAAGAGAAGGAACAAGTGGAACAGATGGTGAGAGTGCCTGAACCATTAGACAAAGGGAGTGCTAATGGTGGCAAAGGAAAGATGGAGATGTAAACTAGGCTGTATAGTGAAGTTTATGGTTTTCATTTAAAAATGTGCGTTCTTGGGGCTTTATTCTCTTTCTAAATACCTGATGAAGAGCTTTTGCTCGAAACGCCGATTCTCCTGCTCTTCGGATGCTGCCTGACTTGTTGTGCTTTTCCAGCACCACAATCTTCAACTCTGATCTCCAGCATCTGCAGTCGTCACTTTCTCCATGTATCTTACACTTAGTCTACGTTAAAAAAATAAATTGGCCCTAACCAGAATAGAACAAATTGGCAATCTATTCTGGGATCATAAGCTACAGATAGAGAGAAAAAAAATTGCTATTTTTTTACCCTCTACTAGGGCTCAGTTGGATACATGATGAGAGTGTGGTGCTGAGTAACAGCTGACAGTGATGGGTTCAATTCTGAATGGGGTTGAGGTAAACATTGGGACTTGCTTCTTTTTCATCCTGAGAGTGGAAGATAATGGCAAACATTACTCTGGAAGAGGCCTCAACAATGTCCTCTCCAACCTCGAATCCTCTACTCCAAGGTTGGAGCAATGAAGGCAGTGTGCTAAACACCTTCTTAACCATCTGTCTACCTATGACACAAATTTCAGACAATTAAGTACCTGAAGACCAAAATTTCTCTGTTCTACAACACTACATGGAGCCCTACCATTACTTGTAGAAATCCTGCACTCATATTGCATTTTGGTAAAACAAACCTCCCATTTATCCAAATTAAGCTCCATCAGCAATTCCTCAGCCCATTGAACCAATTAATCAAGATCTCTTTGTAATCTTAGATAACCTTCTTCACTGTCCACTACACTACCAATGTTGGCGTCATCTGCAAACTTACTAACTATTGCCTCCTATGTTATCATCTAAGTCATTTATAGAACTGATAAGCAAAAGGGGTCAGCATGGTGGCTCAGTGGTTAGCACTACTGCCTCACAGTGCCAGGGACCCGGGTTCGATTCTAGCCTCGGGTAACTGTCTGTGTGGAGTTTGCACATTCTCCCCGTGTCTGCGTGGGTTGGGTTTCCTCTGGATGCTCCGGTTTCCTCCCACTGTCCAAAGTATAGGTTAGGTGAGTTGGTTCTGCTAAATTGCCCATTGTTTTCAAGGGTGTGTAGGATAGGTGCATCACTCGGGGGAGCGGGTCTGGGTGGGTTACTGTTCGGAGGGTCGGTGTGGACTTGTTGGGCCGAAGGGCCTGTTTCCACACTGTAGGGATTCTATTAAAAAGTGGACCCAGAGCTGATCCCTGTGGAACACTGCTGGTCACAGGCCTCTATTCTGAAAAACAACCCTTCACCACCATTCTGTATCTTCTACCTTCAAGCCAATTTTGTATCCAATTGGCTAGCTCACCCTGAATCCCATGTGATCTAACCTTACTAACCAGTCCACTATGTGGAACCTTGTCAAAAGCTTTATTAAATTTCATGTAAATAACACTCTACCCTCATCAATCTTTTTGGTTACTACCGCAAAAAACTCAAATCAAGTTTGTGAGGCACCATTTCCCGCGCTCAAAACTATGCTGACTATTCTTAATTGTTCCTTCTCCAAGTGCGTGTAAATCCTATATTTCAGAAGCATCTCCAATAATTTACCCACCACTGATGCCAGACTCTCAGGTCTTCAGTTCCCAGGCTTCTCCTTATATCCTTTCTTAAATAAAGGCACATTAACCACTCTCCAGTCCTCTGGCACCTCACCTATACTTATAGATGATACAAATATTTCTGCTAGAGGCCTGCAGTTTCATCCCTAGCTTCCCACAGTGTTCTGGGTTACACTTGATCAGGTCCTGAAGATTTATCCAGGTTTATGCTTTCTAAGACTTCCAGCACTTCCTCTTCTGTAATATGAAGTGTTTTCATAACATTAGTATTTACTTCCCTGAGTTCTTTCGCCTCCATTTTTTTTCTCCACAGTAAAAATTGACATGAAGTATTTATTTAGTGAGGTACAACACATAGATGACCTTGTTGATCTTTAATGGTCCCTATTTTCTCTCTCTCTCTCTCTCTCTCTCTCTCTCTCTCTCACATTGCTCTTTTGCTTTTACTGTATCTCACTTTTTGGATTGTCCTTAACCTTACCTGTCCAGACTATCTCATATCTCCTCTTTGTCGTCCTGACTTCGGGATATAGGCCAAGTGCAGGCAAATGGGACTAGATTGGGTTAGGATATCCAGTTGACATGAACAGATTGGACCGAAGGGTCTGTTTCTGTGCTGTACATCTCTATGACACTCTTTATACTCTTCAAGAGGTTTATTTGATCCTAATTGTCTATATCTAATACATGATACTTTCTTATTCTTGACTAGAACCTCAATATCTTTGTTCAACCATTGGTCCCTACTCTTACTCTTCAGGAACTAATGCCTCTGAGCTCTCAATATCAACCATTTCAAAGCTTCCCAGTTGTCTGCCATTCTTTTGTCTGCAGTCTACTCCAATCAACTTTTGAAAGTTCTCACCCATACCATTAAAATTTGCCTTATTCCAGTTAAGAACACTGACTTTTTTGGAAGGCTAACCCTTTTCCATAACTATTTTAAAACTAATAGAATTATGATTGCTAGTCCCAAAGTGTTCCCCTATTAAAACTTAAGTCACTTCCCCTACTTTATTTCCCAAGAAAAAGTGGTATTTTGCTCTGTCACTCATGGGTATATTTACATATAAATAAAGACATTTTCTTGAATGCATTTAACAAATGCCTCACCATCCAAGCCTTTAACACTACAGCAGTCCTAGCCAATATTTGGAAAATTAAAATCACCTATTATGTTGTGAAGTGATAGAACTAACTTAAAGGTTCAGGCCTGTCTAGTCTGTAATTGGTGTCATAACAGAACACCTCCACTCACCCTCTGCTGAGTTTAATAATCCCTCAAAATGTTTGTTCCTATAATGAAAAGCTGTCACTTTAATTCCGCAAGTTTTAGACCACAAAATATTAAAGATTTATGAACAACATTAATTAATGTGATATTTTTGTTCACTTTTGAGATAGCATCCAAGTGGCATGAGGGAAGACACCAAATTACTTTTGGGAATAGAGTGAGACCGGGAGAGACAGTGATGTGGAACTAACCTCAAAATGTCCAACTTTACCAAAGATCTCTTCAGGAGTCAAGGAGAATACACATCTATGATAAGTTAAATGTTGAACATTCCCTTTTTCCTTTCAAGGACTGTTATTTTTTACACTAAAATGTTTAATATTCTCATAATAACAAAAAAATTACTTACCTATTGTTTACAAAATGAAAATTGCTGGAAAAGCTCAGCAGGTCTGACAGCATCTGTGGAGAGAAATCAGTTAAGTCAAACCCCCCAACCCTGGCAACATCTTTGTAAATCTTTTCTGAATCTTTCAAGTTTCACAAAATACTTTCGATAGCAGGGAGGCCAGAAATGGATATAATTTCCTGATGGAAGGCTTTTGCCTGAAAAGTTGATTTTCCTTCTTCTCAGATGTTGCCTGACCTGCTGTGGTTTTTCAGCACCACTCTAATCTCCAGTATCTGCAGTACCCACTTTCGTCGCACAATTTTCTAAAAGTTTAGGGTTGTGTCCTTGCTGGACTTTTGACTCAAATCAAAATGTTAATTCTGATTTCTGTCCACAGCTGCTGCCAGACCTGAGCTGTTCCAACAATTGCTGTTTTTGTTTCTGATTTACACCTTCCACCTTGACCTCAAATTCACCTGGACCATCTCGGACACCTCCTTCCCCTTCCTAGACCTCTCTCCATTTCTATCTCCGATGACCGACTAACCATGGACATCTACTACAAACCCACCAACCCCCACAGCTACCTGGACAACACCTCCTCCCACAGTTAGTATGTCATTATTTATCTGAGCGACATCAAGGTTTGGCATGAAGGTTTAAGTGTCTCAGACTCCATTTTAACTTGGGTCACTTAAAGCATGACATGCTGTACTCATTTTAACTGAATAACTTAATAACTGTTAGCCCAGATGTTGTTGTGCCTGTGTTTGTATTGTTTGTATATATCAGTGAACTGTAATAAAGGTTTTGTTGGATTTTTCAATACCATGTTACACATGCCTAGTTCTTATGTTCCAAAGGATAAACATAAAAATTGCCCAGATACCATGCTGAAGACAAAACATGCACCGATGTTTATCAGAAAAGGGTTCTTATTATTTAAAGGGAAAATGGGTTGGGGTGTTTTGTTATGGCGTAGTTTCCAGACCAGACAGGCCTGTATCCTTTAAGACAGTTACATGACATTATAACATATGACATTCTATTACAAAGGTATCCCCGTCTCCCACTTCCATTAATTTCTCTGTGTGTAATGGAGTCAGTGTAGTGTCATCAGTCAGGTCAGCTATGTGTTTGTAATGTACAGGAAACAAACTATATGTCAATCTAGAGTGTGGTGCTGGAAAAGCACAGCAGGTCAGGCAGCAACCGAGGAGCAGGAAAATTGACGTTTCAGGCAAAAAATGATGAAGGGCTTTTGCCTGAAACGTCAATTTTCCTGCTCCTCGGATGCTGCCTGACCTGCTGTGTTTTTCCAGCACCACACTCTCGACTCTAATCTCCAGCATCTGCAGTCCTCGCTTTCGCCTCTATGTAAATCTATGATATTCTAGTTGTAGAAATAGTTGGTGTTGTCAATAAACTTCAAATATCTCTCTCAACAAGAATCTGATTTGTAGTGCATACATCACGTTGACTGACATCTAGAAAACTTGTTACCTTAATTCCCTGTATCAGAATAAAGGATAATAGCTCGTTTTGTCAAAATTGATGGTGTGGCAATGCATAAATTGCAAGTTGTTATATGAAGACAGGTGAATTAAAATGTACTATGAAATAAATAAAGCCAGGCAATGCTGTGTTGTGCTGAATTAACTGAGGCAGTCTTACTGATGGTGAAACTAGCCAGTTGAAGCTAGAAAATAAACATGCTACACTTTTAGGTAGCAATTTGTAATACCACAAGTTAGCACCTCCAGCAGTTGAGAGGAAAGTCTGGTGGAACAAAGTGAAAGAAAAAAAATCCCTTTGAGGTTGTGTATCACTAAATTGCCGAATGTAGATATTCAGGTATTACGAGAGCCTGCGTGTGCCATTTAGAGGTTGTTTGTGAATAGGAAGAAATGTGATTTGAGGTCTCGGCAGCTAAATGATTTGTGCTCCAACTGTACAATTGTGCAGAATGATCTTTCCTGATGTGTGCTTAGAGCTGGAGAGTGAGAAGGGGAGAATAAAATAAGTACTTTTCCCTCTCTCTGTGGAGTAGAGCCCTACCAATATTAAATAATGCTCTTTAACTAACTTCTTTAGAGCTGAAATGGACAGCATTTCATTATGAAGCGAGATTGGAGTCCGGGACGATAATTAAAGAAGCTAAATTTCTAAGATTGACCAGGAGTCTCTCGGAATAGACAATTTCTGTCTAGTCTGTAAGCCATCCGGGGAGAAAGGTCAGAGGAACATTGAAACAAAGTGTGCATTTGACAATTGGCTTAAACATTTCCATTGGTTAGTTTGCAAAATATTGGTGGTAGAGCAAAATAGGCTGTTTGACTGGGAGAGGGCATCTGGAGGTAAAAAATGTTACCCAGGATTATATCCAGCCAGGATTAGCAACCCTGATATGAAAGTCTATGCAGAATGTATCTGAAGCTTATAGTTCTACATGTATGTTTTCAGATATAGGGAAATTGGCGTCATGATACAGAAGTCAGTATTTAATGATCAGCCCTTTATACTCCAACCTTCCCTGTTGTGCTTTGGAATTGGCAAAAGGCACATTATAGGAAGAGAGTAGTATAAGGAAAATTCTGCAGTCTAACTAGCTGGTCTGCAAACTTCTCAATCATCCATTCTTTCAAATATTCATCCAATTCTTTAAAATTTTCACTTCATTTCCAATTAGCCTAAAAATGTAATCAGATGATTTCACTTCCAAATCCATACATCCACCTACCTTAGACTTTGAAAGGTTAAACTTGTATTCTCCATTCGCCCTCTGTTTGTTTTATTTGCTCAAGCCCATTTATCTTTTTCCTTGAGAATCTTGCACACAGCAATGGGAGATGAGCAGTTTGGCTCTTGAGGCTGTTGTGCCATTCAGTTAATGAACTAGAACTCTCGCCCACTTACCAAGCTTTGGTCCAAATCTGCTCAAAAATCAATCAGCCTCAAGTCTTGAAAACCTGTCCCAATCTGTAAACAGAGTGAAATCATGGGTTGAATAACATCTCCCTTGAGATTTGTCTTTCCAGAGTTAACCTTCCAAGGCCTCTCGATCTCTTGTCACAACTCTGCCAACTGAAGCTATCATTGTGATAGTTTCTTCCTGAATTGCTCACAGTGCTTATAGTCATCGCTGCTACAGCTTCCAGACTGGGCACTGGTGTGCTTGTGGTGTGAACAGCTTCAGCAATTCCTTCTGTGATTTGTGGTATGCACTTTGACTATAAATCGAAAGAACAGATTATAATTCCTCACCAATGAGTTTCCCATTAATACCTCCCTCACCAATATATCATACTCTGTAGCCCATGAGCTATGTGACTCTCGTCAACTGTGTTAAATCTTCCTTTGTCACGGTAACTTACTTTTGTCCAAACTGACTTTGCTATTCAAATTTTTGCCCGCTCTATTGTACTCAAAAGTTTTTTGTATCTTTATGAATGAAGGAAGCATCCCTCCTGGATTTATGATTGGATCTTGCTGACTACATGATCAGGTGTCATTTCTTTAGCACGACCAATCAGATTGCAAACTCTGTGCAATTATTAGAACAACTATCCTCACCATCCATTAAATCAATGGAAGTGACATTTTACAGAGATATTAAACAGGCTGTTATCACCAGTTATATACTATCATACCAAATCACAATTATCCCCAATTCATCCCAGTCAGCAAATGGTTCAATTAAATCACTAGTGTCTGTTAAGCATATTATGAAAGAATACAAAGGAGTACTTTGCAATATTTTAAAGCCTCTATCTAGTATAATATGAACTGACTGCCACAGAAAACTGTAGAGAATCATTATAGCTTTCCAACATACACAGTAACAAAACATTTCCTCCTTCCTTTAGAATTAGCTGCTTGACAGTGAGACTGAACTAGGTTATAGCAAGTTGGGCTCTAATTAATACAACTATGTAGCACACCTTCCTGGATCTCGCCACATTTTGCTAAGAGGAACGGTTTGTGCTCTATGAAGACCAGAATTTCTCTGTGAAACACAAAGTGGATTTGAACAGCCTAACAAAGTCGTGACAACATGAACAAACTCCATTGACATTTAAAACAATGATTAGTTAACATCCAGCCCTCAGAACCCCAAACCAAAGAAACAGTTCGATTTAGGCGTCACTTTCCACATTGTAGCTTACAGCACATTTTAGATCCATGATGCTAATCTCAGTATATCCTCAGGTGGTTACCTTTGGAAATGTCAGGCCACACCTGTACATTATATTATTGATGTGCGAATCACCACGCTGATACTTTACGGGTGAACCCTCTCATTGATATGATTCAGCATTTTAGTTGACATTCTTTCCAAATGTTAGCTCTGTAACTCCCTCTTGTTCTACAGTTCTCTGAGAATGCTGTGTTTCTCTAGTTCTGTCCTGGACATATGACCCCGATTTCATTAGGCGCTCTTGGCCTAATCTTGAAAAGGCTCCCAATCCACCTCTTATTCTTTAAAATGCTCTTTAAAGCCAATCTCATCAATTGATTAAGTTTTGGATCACCTGCTCTACTACCTTCTAATTTAGTTTGGGGTCAAATTTTGTTTGATTATGCTCCAGTGAAGCATCTTGACTCTATAATATTAAGGCTGTGCATTAATGCAAATTGTTTCATGACTTTTCTCACTTACAAATATATGCCTCCTATCAGTTTGCATATGATGAGCAAAAATAAACATTCAGATGTTTGCTACTGGGCCTATAGAAGCCAACAGTATAAATATTATTCCTCTTCAATGTGATACAGAGAAACAACTAAATCCAAGTGACATTCTCTCTACATTCAAGGGCATAGCTTTTTATTGATTTGTCACATGTACCTAGGTACAGTGAGAAGTTTTGTCTGACATGCAGTACAGGCAGATCATACCATACGAAGTGTGTTAGGGTAATAGAACTGAGCGAGGAATACAATATTACGGCTGCAGAGAAGGTGCACAAAGAGTGAGACCAACATTAAATTTAAAATTTGAGGGGTCCATTCAGAAGTCTAATAACAGCGGGGAATACGCTGTTCTTGAATCTGTTGGTATGTGTGTTTAAGTTTTTGTGAGGAATACAATATTATGGCTGCAGAGAAGGTGCACAAAGAGTGAGACCAACATTAAATTTAAGATTTGAGGGGTCCATTCAGAAGTCTAATAACAGCAGGGAATACGCTGTTCTTGAATCTGTTGGTATGTGTGTTTAAGTTTTTGTATCTTCTGCCCGATAGAAGAGGTTGGAAGAAATTATAACTGGAGTGGGGGGGGGGGGGGAGGGGGAGGTCTTTGATGCTGTTGGCTGTGTGTCTGAGGCCCTGATAAGTATAAATGGGATTAACGGCCAGAAGGATATCTGTGTGATGGACTGGGCTGTGTTCACAACTTTTTGTAGTTTCCTATGGTCCTGAGCAGTTGCCAAACCAAGCCGTGATGCATCCGGATAGAATGCTTTCTATGGTGCATCTATAAAAAATTCATAGAAATCTTTATGGACATGCCAAATTTCCTTCATCTCCTGAGGAAGTAGAGGCGTTGTTGTTATGTTATCATTTCAAATCACAATGTAGTACTGTAAACAAAAAGAACTGCGGATGCTGGAAATCTGAACAAAAACTGGAGATTTCTGGAGAAACTGGTCTGGCAACATCTGGACTGAAATGTTAACCCTGCTTTTCTCTCTGCAGTTGCTGCCAGACCTACTGAGTTTCTCCACCATTCTCTGTTTTATTATATGTAATGTTGTGTCCCTTCCACTGAATACTGATGTTGCTCTGTGAGACGCTGCAACAGTAGCACTGCTCTCTTCTACTGCCCACTTGCATTCCATTTGACGTTCTGTGCCTTAAGTTCCAAATTGCACTGATGGCAATCATTAAGGAACAACACTTTAATTAATTTACCTTCCCAGTTGTTAATCTTTTAAAGCAACATGGTCTCAACCTTCTAAGTGTGCTAGACCTCAAGATGCTTCAATAGGATTCATTCTATTATCCATGGTTAAATTTTAATTCCTAAAATGTTACATTTAAATGCTAAAATGCATGAACCATAAGCGAGAAGTTTGTGACACAAATAGTCACCACTTCCAATGCTAATGAGGGCTCTGCTGTATTTTTTAAAGAGAATTGCCCTTTTGTTGTAAAAGGTAACAAGAGGAAAATTCCACTAAGCCCAACATAAAATACAACAACAGTAAAACCACCCACAATTAGATATAGACATTCCTCCCTTCATTAAGATTGGAGTGCCAAAATGAAGCAAAATGAGTCTGACATCCTGAAGTCCGAGTTGCTGTTCACTACATATCAACATCCCTTACAGATAAACAGAACATTAGCAAAGTTACAGGAAAATCAACTGAAGGTAAAGGGTCTGTCAGTGTTGTGGGCTAAGGGTAGCAAACATCCACAAAGCCTTGACACTTAGAGTCATAGAGTCATGGAGATGTACAGCCTGGAAACAGACCCTTTGGTCCAACCCATCCATGCCGACCAGATATCCCAACCAAATCTAGCCCACCTGCCAGCACCCGGCCCATATCCCTCCAAACCCTTCCTATCCATATACCCATCCAAATGCCAAGATTAGTTGTGAATTTCACTGTTTGTTGATTTTAAAGGGACTGCCGCTGAAAAAGCAATTCAATCACATGCAAATGTTGTCAACGCTTCAGAATTCTCCACAGGCAATGAGTTGGCTGCAAGACCTCAGTCGAGTTAGAAGGGGAGTGAGAAAAGGATCATCAGTCATGTGTGGAGAAGGTCTCAATGCAATGACACAGCCACATGAGCATTAAAGATTCGGTCAGTGACATAAGTACCACACATATCAACTCTATGTGACACAAACGTAGAAGAATGAACAAATGGACAGCAGGATGATCTTGATACTTCCAGAGAAAATCCTCAAACCCAGAAACCCAGCCGATGAAGAGAGAGTGCCAGCGGCTGACTGAAAAGGCATCCAGGGAGAAGGAAATGTTAAAGTCCAAATTGAATCAAGCCATAATTGAACTCTGCTATAGGATCGTATCAGCAAGTCATAGAAGTACTCAAGGTTTCTTTTCATGACACACAGCCCAATCTAAAGAGCTCCTAGAACTGAGGGAGATCTTTAAAAAAATTAACACTCTAAGACCATAAAAAGTAACTGCAGAAATAGGCCATTCAGCCCATCAAGTTATTTTTGTTACTTGAGGAGATCATGGCTGATCTGATAATCATCAACTTTCTTTCCTTTTCCCCGTGGTGCTTGATTCCCTTACTGATTAAAAATCTGTCTATCTCAGCCTTGAATATACTTAATGACTCAGCCTCAGCAGCCTTTTGTAGTAAACAATTCCAAAGGACACTGGTCTTGGCACAGTGCAAGTGAGGCCCATCCCAGTGGAACAGCTCCCTTCTATCCCAGTACTGGTGCCAGTGCCCATGCTTTGAAACCCATTCCACCCAAACCAAACTTTGAGGCACGCATTTAACTCCTTGACTTTATTTACCCGATGTCAGTTTGTCTCGTGGCTCAGATGTTCAAAGTCTTACAGAAAAGACTCCTTTCTAGTCCTGAGAATGTCATCAATACCAACATGCACCATGTCATTCCCCTCCTTCTTCAAGTTCTGTTCCAGCCCTGGCATTGGGCAGGCAATGCACTCTTCAGAACTCCTACTCATGGCCACAGTAAGAAGTGAAATGATTAGATTGAATTCCCTGCAGTGTGGAAACAGGCCTTTTGGCCCAAAAAGTCCATACCGACCCTCCGAAGAGCAACCCACCCAGACCCATTCCCCTACATTTACGAGCAACCCACCCAGACCCATTCCCCTACATTTACCCCTTCACCTAACACCATGGGCAATTTAGCCTGGCCAATTCACCTAACCTACACATCTTTGGACTGTGGGAGGAAACCGGAGCGCCTGGAGGAAACCCACGCAGACGCAGGGAGAATGTGCAAACTCCACACAGACAGTTGCCCGAGGTGGGAATTGAACCCGGGTCTCTGATGTTGTGAGGCAGCAGTGTTAACCACTGTGCCACCATGCCGTCCACAAATCTCAGTTTAAATATGCAGGAGATTATCCTGGAAAAGGAATCCTTCATCAATAAAGATCATTGACAACATAAGAATGAACATAATCTTTTGAAGAAGGAATTTTAAATAAATGTGCAGGAAATTATAGAACCTAAGCCTCCAACACTGAACCAGTCCAAACTCCAGTATAAAATTAAGAATTGCAGGAAAGTGACTGATGTTGAACATTTAGCATTGTCCATCCTTCCATAATGTCTGCAGGTTAGAGGATTGCAATAGAGATTCCTATGGACTGTGCTCCTTTTGAAGGAATCCTGCTAGATCCACATTAATCAGATTCCATTGAAGGACTTAAAGATCCAATGTTTTTTGGATCTTCCACAATCTTCCATTATTTATGATGATGAGACCCTGTGGTGCCCCACGAATCCTGTCCTACATAAAAGAGAAGGGAGGGAGGCAGAAGACAGGAAACTATAGGCTGATTAGCCTGACCTCAGTCATTGGGAAGACTTGTGGTGTTCTTGGAAGCGCATAGTAAAATAGAGCTGAGTCAACACAGTTTTGTCATGGGGAGGTCAAGCCTGGCAAATCTGTCAGCATTCTTTGAGGAGGTAATGAACAAGCCAGACAAAGGAGTGCCAGTGGATGTGATATATTTGGATTTCCAGAAGCTCTTTGCAAGGTGCAGCACAGGAGGCTGCTAAATAAGCTAAGAGCCCATGGTGTTAGGGGCAAGGTACTGGCATGGATAGAGGATTGACTGACTGGCGGATGGCAGAGAGTGGGAATAAATGGGTCTTTTTCAGGATTGCAGCTGGTGACTAGTGGAGTTCTGTGTTGAGAACCATAACTTTTCATGTTATACATTTCCAATGTGGATGAAGGAACTGAGTTCTAATTGTTGCTAAGTTTGCAGATGACACAAAGACAGGTGGAGGGACAGGTAGTGTTGAGGAAGTGGGGAGGCTGCGGAAGGACTTGGACAGGCTAGGGAGTGGCAGATGGAAGACAATGTGGGAACATGTGAGATCATGAACTTCGGTAGGAAGAATAGTACTAGTATTTGTTGCCCATCACTTCATAGGCTAGGGGACAGTTGAAGAGTCAAACACATTGCTATTTTCTAAGTGGGAAAAAACTTCGGAAACCTGACGCACAGAGAGACTTGGGAGCCCCAGCTCAGGATTCCCTTAATGTTAACATATATGATCAGTTGGCAGTTAGGGAGGCAAATGCAATGCTAGCATTCATTTCAAGAGGACTAGAATACATGAGCAGAGATGTACTGCTGAGGTGTATGACTCTGGTCACACCTCATTTGGAATACTGTGAGCCATTTTAGACCTCATTTCTGAGGAAGGATGTGCTGGCATTGGAGGTGGTCCAGAGGAGGTTTACATGACGACTGCAAGAGATGAAGTGCATGTCATATGAGGAGCAGTTGAGGACTCTGGGTGTGAGTTGAAACTTTATTGCTCGGTGGGGGGCACCGTCGGCCACGTCGGGGGGGAAATTGCGGTCCTTGAAGAAGGAGGCCATCTGTGTTGTACGTATTTTGAACTGGTCCTCCTGGGAGCAGATGGGAACTGGTCCTCCTGGGAGCACACTCTGGGTGTGATACTCGATGGAGTTTAGAAGGATGCGGGGTATCTGATTGAAACTTACAGGATACTGAGGGGTCTCAATACATTGGACATGGAGAAGATGTTCCCATTAGTGGGAGAGAGTAGGATCCGAGGGCATAGCCTCAGAGTGAAGGGAGGACCATTAGTACTGAGATAAGGAGGAATTTCTTCAGCTAGAAGATGGTTAATCTGTTGAACTCATTGCGCAGAGGACTGTGGATGCCAAGTTGTCTGGGTGTATTTAAGGTAGAGATATATTCTTGATTGGTAAAGTGATCAAGGGAGAAGGCAGGAGAATGTGGTAGAGAAATATGTCAGCCATGATTGAATGATGGAGCAGACTGAATGGGCTGAATGGCCTAATTCTGCTCCTGTGTTTTATTTTCTAAGCCTGTGCTTTGCAGTCCCTCTATCTAAGAAATGAACAATTCTTCTCAGGGATCCAGGATGTTGGTCAAGAGTGTGGTGCTGGAAAAGCACAGCATCCAAAGAGCAACAGAATCGACATTTTGGGCATAAGCTCTTCATCAGGAATGTTGTCCATTCCAGACCAAAGCTCATGAGAATGAGGATGTAATCCCACTGTCTTTACGTTTAGATCATTGTCAGAGACTGGAACCCCAAATTACGTAGATTTCTCCCTGCCAAGGACAACCGCCTTGATTACGTCCATGTCAGGAGACCCTGATGGAAGGATAGTGCTGTTGCCTCCAGAATGCCAAAGAAGACCACCCAAACAGATACAGAGATAACAGCCTGAGGTAGCGTAGTGTTCAGGGTTAAAAGGAACACCCAGCAGCCCAAAAGAACATTAAGAACTACCTCTCTCCACAAGTATTTTCAGCTTCTGATTCAGATTTCAAGCATCCACAGTATTATACTTTTAATAATCTTCGGCAATGTGCAAGGGTAAGGACCATCATCGTCTATCTGCCATGTCACATTCACAGGAACCCACCACCACTCCAATTCTACCACTGCACATGCCATTCAGAGAGTGATGAAAATATAAAGCCCATTGGTATATGAGGCAGCTAGATAGAGTAGCATTTAAGGAAAAATTGGATAAGTACATGAGGGAGAGTTTGTGGAAGGAAATGCTGATAGGGTGAGATAAAATACTGGGGTAGGAGGCTAAGATGGAAGCTAAATACTGACATTGACCTGTTTGGTACACTGATCTCTCCTTGAACTGCAAATTCTATGCAGTTGTCATGAGGATTACTTATGGAAATGGATGTATTGAACTTTTAATTATTATATGTGTTTTTCAAAAGAACACAGCTCACAATGATAATATGACTGCTATGAAAGATAACTGTGGGTGTAAACTCAGTAGATTCTGGCAAAGACCTGACAAGGCATAGAATGTAACAACTGAAGGTGCCAAAAGAACTTCAGACAGCACCCCTTCAAAGAGGAGACAGCAATTCAAAACAACGTGATCTCCAGTGGATACAAAAGTAAAGAAGGCTGACTATCCCTCTCAGTAGAAAGCCACCTCATGTGGCTTGTGCTCGAGACAGTCAAGTTGCTACCAAAAAGGAGAAAGGACAAAATCTAACTGTACAGCCAAGATTCACATTCACTACCAATGCCAGCTTTACTGCTATCGTTTAAGTTACAACCCACAACATTCCACCACCTTCTCTTCATAAGAGTCAGAGACTGATTTGTATATCAATTTAACTTTTATATTCTTAGTCTGTGGTTGTGTGGCACACTTTAATGTCTTTCTCATGGTTGGTAGCTAATAAACTTACCTTTCCTTTAACTCAAGAAAGCCTGGTTCATTTGGCTCCTTTAAGAGCATATAAACAATGATATGCGGTAAAGGTTTTTTAAAAAATTAACCTCGTTGTGACCAATCAAGGAAGAAGCTTAATCAAGAAGGGGACTAGTTCACCCCTTCTCATCTGGGAATGTTTTGGTGGTAATGGGAAGAGAGGGGCAGATTTCCATTTGGAATTGGAACAAATTTGTGGCCCTTGCCCAGTCACTGATTACAACTTAATACACAGTGGTCCTTTCAATAGAAAAGTTGCCCATGAACTCTTGTACCTAATGGGATCAACAATCTTTGACAATCTCAGTGCGCTAAAGGGTAGTGCAAAGCAATTCATAGTAACATGCTTTCTCAGTATTGTAATGGGGTGAAAGGTAATTGAATCAGTAGAGAACAGAGGAAAGCATTCATTAGTTTGTCCTTAATTTATTTCATGTTTTAAACTTTTATTCTCATTTCTTTAATGTGAATCTATTTGGTCAATCTGAAGAAATAAGCTAGGATCCAAAGAAACAATACGACAAAATGTAAAGAGCAGAAAGGTGGTCCTGGCTAAAATGAAAAATGACAAATTATTTTGCCGTGAAGTAATTTTAGCGGAATACAGCACAACTTCAGAATTCTGCTGATGGAGGACAAAGTCTTCACAAAGTTGAAGTTTAAAGGAATCACATCAATCAGTTTGCCACTGAGCAGCCTGAATACCATCCAAATAGTCTGCATATTCTTCAACATGTTTTCAAAATCTGTGAATTAATCACCAGTGATCTAATTACAGAAACTGTAGAGTGAATGTGTGTTTTCCCAGATGTATCCCTCTGACTGTGGCAATATGCCTAACTTATGGGAGTTCGAGTGCAGCAAATGCCAATTTTGTTCACAACAGGAAGCTAACACCTACATCTACAGGCCGTCCGAAATAACAGTGCTTGGCAGTGTCATGCAGTATAATTTCACTCTCTGTTGGGATTACTGGATTTCACCAGTGACATTATTATGTTGTTGCTGGATTTTGAAATGGAAGAAAAGTTTGAGTTTGGAGATTAATTTGCTCAAAGTTATGCAGATTTGATTACAGTTTAAGGAACATTATGTCCAAACAATTTGACAGTCTTACTGAACATAAGATCAATTGTTTACCATACACTACAATCTTAACTCGATGAGCTATAGTATTGAAAACAATAGATTTCAATTTGTGTTCAATGAAATTAAAATGAGTTTTTAAATGTTATAGCGGTACAAAATAATTTATGGAAGCATTTTTAAAAATTAAAATGATTATAAATTGGGCAAAGATTAGTTGCAAATGAAAGCCTAACTGTCCTAAACAGTGTTTTATGCAACAATGATAAATACTGAAGTCAAGGAACAACAGGGATGCAAGGAGAGATGGGGACTCTTCTGTTACTCACTCATATTGTGACAATGCTAGATACTAAATTTTAGAAGAAATAGCTGACATTGTGCCAACCTAACATGCTGGATAACAGGGACACTGTCTGCCAGTGGGCTGGCCCAGAGTTCTGTCAACATTCCCTGACCTGCGGCCTGTACGAGTGCATGTCATAACAATGGAATGAGCATCCGAAAATTACATTACAGACTGATGAATCATTTTGATGTGAAACCGGTCAACAAAATCTCACGACAGTTCTGAATGAGCAAAAAGCACACAAAAAATCAAGTAGAGGAGGCAAAGTTGATGATATGCTGCATAATTAGCTGGTAGAGGTGAGGACGGAGAGAAGGCTGAAGAGGTTGGTATGACCCACTTGGGAAAATGGACTCTTAACTCCAGTGTGGCTGCAAACCTTAATTATTTAATCAAAGGTGCAAAGTCCCTGAATTATGTCTGTTGAAATCAAGTGAACAGAAAATACTGACCAGGTTCCAAAACGTAGTGTTATGGACTAGGCCAGACCACTCAAAACATTCTTAAGCAGGCAACCCGGAGTAAGTTAGCTAGATTGACTACCATTTTTTTTAAAACAGACAAAACTTTATTCACAAAGTTACGCAATGAAACGCAAAGAACACAACAAACAACCCTGATAGAACTCAGTCTATCCAAACTAGACTCAATTCTGGTGTTCTGACTATACACAACAATCCCAATAAGCAAACCTCTTTAAAAACAGTTAAATAAAAGGAACAAATGCTTACAGGTTGAAGTTCGAAGGGCAGAAGGAGAGAGAGAGTCTAGCAGCCTGTTTCCACACAGCTGAACTCCTAATTAGTTCTAGACTGAACAGCTTGGCTAAAGTGCTGACCACTCCCCTTTCATTATACTGGTCACTTCTAAAACATGACCACTTTGGCCTAAAGTCTCATCTGTTTACATATAAACAAAAGGCCTCTCAATACCCTTTAATCTCTGTACAAAACCTGTCTGATTGGAGCCAGGAGAGTTTTATGACTCCTCTGAAAAAAAATCAAGGACACAGTATCCTTGAGAAAAAGAACAACATTTTGAGAAAAGGGACCAGCTGTGTGACATTAGCAGGAACAACTTTGTTACAAAAACATACATTCTAATCACAACATCAATGAACTATCAACATATGACTCTACCAGTTAAAATTCTGATTCTATATATATTATATATATATATATATACACACACACATAAAGATTGATTAACTATAACATTGGTTTTATGGATGGAGGGGAAGAAAACCTATGAACCACTTCAGTGGCACTGGTCGTCAGGATTTACTGAGTTGACACATATGCTTGCACAGACGTTATGCCCTTCAATTTTCTTTCACCGGCTTCTTTTCACTTCTTGATAGGTGGCCTGGATCAGTTGGGACGCTAAATCCAAAGTCTTTCAGTCACTCGTTAAAGACAGCAACTGATGGGACAAAAGAAAGGATTTCTTGAGGCTCTCGGTATTTTTTAATTGCAGAGACAGAGACACAACACCTGTATTTCCAGCAGACTGAAGTCCTTTATGGGTCACACACATAAGCCATTTAACTGAGCAGCAACCAATCAGAACATTGTCACCAGGCAGATGATCTTTAGCATCCATGAGCACTCACAGTTGCACAAACCACCCGTTCTCTGTTGCCGACCAGATCTCACTGTCCATGCACAACCACCATCCCCCACCCCCACCGGTGCCAGTGCTCTCTACACACAGCTTTCCCCACTGCTTCATCAAAGCAGCAAGGTTAACACCACCAACACAGTCAGTTTCATTAACTTGTTTTCAGAAGTACAGCAATACCTTTGGGTTTAAAAGAAGCTTTTTTTCCAATTTTAGTCATAATCAAACCACAAAAAATAAAATGATACAGTCTTTACAAGGTTAATCTGATATGAAAGGGAGGGTGACCCAATACTGGGCCAGAGAGGGTGATCTGTCACTGGGTCAGAAAGGGTGATCTGTCACTGGGTCAGAGAGGGTGACCTGATTCAGGGTCAGAGAGTAAGAACCGACACTGATGAGAGAAGGATCTGGTAGTGGCAATATCTTTTGATTGTCCATTGTACCCTTGACGAAAGATCCCGAATCTTCACTGTGTAGATCAGCCAGAAGATCAGGATGGAGTTGCCAAAGCATACTTCTTACAGAGTCATGGAGATGTACAGCACAGAAACAGACCATTTTGTCCAACTCATCCAAGCCGACCAGATATCCTAACCTAATCTAGTCATCTATGCCGACCAGATATCCTAACCTAATCTAGTCCAATTTGCCAGCACTTGGCCCATATTCCTCTAAAGCCTTCCTTTTCATATATGCATCCAGATGCCTTTTAAATGCTGTAATTGTACTAGCCTCCACCACTTCCTCTGGCAGCTCACACACCACTTTCTGCATGAAAATGTTTCCCCTTTGATCCCTTTGAAATTTTCTCTCTCCCATCTTAAACCTGTGCCCTCTAGTTTTGGACCCTTTTAAGTTTCACATCCTTCTGATAGGAGGGAGACTGAAATTGCATGCAATATTCCAAACATGGCCTAACCAATGTCCTGCACAGCGGGAATATGATCTCCCAACTCCTATACTCAATGTTCTGACCAATAAAGGAAAGCATTCCAAACGCCTTCTTCGCTCTATCTACCTACGATTCTACTATCAAGGAGCTATGAACCTGCACTCCAAGGTCTCTTTGTTCAGCAACACTCCCCTAAGTGTATACGTCCTGCGAAGATTTGTTTTTCCAAGATGCCAAGGACTCTCAACATAGAACTCACTGCAAGTACCTGGTGAAGTTAGCTCATCGCTGGATGGGAACATGACCTCCATGTTCATCACCAGATTACAGTATTTCAGAGCAACTAACATTGAAGGCTGCTGTAAGGACACTGTCAGCATGGATGAGTTGGACCGAAGGATCTGTCTTCATGCTGTATGACTGTATGGATGTCCGGTTAGCTCACTCAATGAGTTGGGCCATGGCAAAGTTCTCCAGTGAGTGAGGGAAGAGGAGTTGGGTGAAGGAGGCTGTGCTGGTTGGGAAGGTTGGGGGCATTGTAAACAATGGAGGGGACGTGCTGCTGTGGGAAGGAGACTCACGACCCTGTTTGTGGGAGATTGAGGGCTGTGAGCTGGGAGGAACTGGGGGTGACAATTGCGAAGGGTATTTGCAAGGGAGGAATACATGAAGAATGGGTGGTAACTGGGTAATGAGGGAGGAGGGTTCACCCACACTCAGTAGCATCCTGTCTTCAAAGGGTGAGAGAGTATGACTGCACTTGTCTTGGTCACCTCATGTGCTAGGGGCTGGGAAGATGGGCAGGTACAGGCTAATGTAAACAGGTTGGCTGGGGACCTGGGGAGGTGTAAAAGATGAGGTTCACAGGAAGAGTGACCAGGAATGGACTCTGGATGTTCAGAATTTCACCAACATGTAGAGAAGGAGGCTGGGAGCCTCTTAACCCGAAATGCGACCTTCTATCTTTGCTGGAAACTGAAACTGCATACTGGGAAAGAAAATGACTGCTACCCATACACAGAGTGGGTAGGGTAAATGTCTCAACCTGCGAGAGAGGGCCTGGAGTACCTATCGGTGTTTGGTCTTCTAGAGGGTTGCAATCATTACACACAGATGCCTGCACTGCACAGAACATAAGCGCTTTGGAACTGTCCCACCTGCCATCTTGCTTCCCACCGATCTGCTCCACCCTCCTCTCTGACCTATCACTTTCACCCCGTCTTATCTACCTATTGCATTCCCAACTACTTTCCCCCAAGCCCCGCCTTCCTCCTATTTATCTCTCAGCCCCCTTGGACCACCCTCTCATTCCTGATGAAGAGTTTATGCTCGAAAAGTCAACCCTCCTGGTCCTCGGATACTGCCTGACCGGCTGCGCTTTTCCGGCACCACGCTTTTTGACTCTGATCTCCAGTATCTGCAATCCTCACTTTCTCCATAGGACATAGACCCGCAAGCTCCCAAGTCCCTGGCCATGCAAATGCATTGGCTTCTGTGTGCTGCACATCTTCTTGTCCCCACACATTGCTGACCACTCCATCCAGCAGCAAGTGTGCAGGCAGAGGCTATAGAGAAAATAGGGGCTTTTGCCCCATGAACGAGATGGAGCCAGCAGATCCCGTTGCATTCTGTACACCTTGTTTCCTTTTGCTTCCAGATGCTACTATGCCTCTCAACACAGATCCATGCTACATCGTGTGGACATGGAGTTAGGAATCATGCGGACACAATTACAGTCAGGGCTGCACAGAGATTCACACAAACAGTAGTGCAAAACCATTGGCATTGATGCAAAGGTGAGTTATAGAGCCAGAGTCAGAGCTGAAAATGTGTTGCTGGAAAAGCGCAGCAGATCAGGCAGCATCCAAGGAGCAGGAGAATCGATGTTTTGGGCATGACCCCTTCTTCAGGAATGAGGAAAGTGTGTCCAGCAGGCTAAGATAAAAGGTAGGGAGGAGGGACTTGGGGGAGGGGCGTTGGGAATGTGATAGGTGGAAGGAGGTCAAGGTGAG
>NC_057720.1:78722804-78740351 GCF_004010195.1 Chiloscyllium plagiosum | reverse complement strand
AGAAGGGGCTTATGCCCGAAACATCGATTCTCCTGCTCCTTGGATGCTGCCTGACCTGCTGCGCTTTTCCAGCAACACATTTTCAGCTCTGATCTCCAGCATCTGCAGTCCTCACTTTTTCATAGAGCCAGAGTCATACAGCATCGAAACAAACCCTTTGGTCCAACTCAGCTGCGCCAACTCAACCAGACATCCCAATCTGACCTAGTCCCATTTGCTAGCACACTAAACCAGGCTAGTGAAGTGTCCACAAAAACTTAACCTGTTTTTTTTTCCCTCCTGCTATGTTTCAGCATGGTGACAGGTTCCTCAGCTGAGGTGGAGCAGGCACCTTTACAATGCCAACACTTGCCCAAGTAGACAGCTGCCTTTTAAAGATGGAACAAACACCAGGGATGTTGGTCTTTCGGCAGACAACGGGTGATTGCCACACTGGTCCGGGAATGGCAATTGGTTAGACTGGGGTATACATCTGACAAGAGGGGCACCATAAGAGTAGGGTAGGCATTTTACTGAGACGTGTCTTGGTAAGATACGATGAGAGATCTCACTAAGCCTGCTCAGAGAAACCCCATCCACCCCATGAAACCAACTAAGCTTAGCCAAAAAAAAATGTAACTTTCAGTCCGTAGAATACAGTCATAGAGTTATTACTGCATGGCCATTCAGCTCTTCATGTCTATGCTGGCTGTCCATGGGAGACACAGTCATATTCTGAACACTGAATATCATGCTTTTCTTTAGCTGAGTTTAGTCAGTTTTCCCATGGAGTTGTGAGGTGGGAGTGTGGGGTCACCTCTCTAGTGGTACCCCCTCCACTTACCGTGCAAATATTTCCTCTGTCTGATGATGATTCAAATCTCTTTGAAGGCCACGATTTAATCTGCCTCCACCAGACTCTCAGCGCATGCTCAATCCTGATGACTCGCTGTACAAAGACTTACTGCCTCACATTGCTGTTTTTTACTTAGCCAACCCTTTAACGGTGTTCTTTGATTCTCACCCCTCATGTCACAATTAGTTTGAGGTTTTTCAATTCATGATCAAATGTTTCTCCTGTTCTTTGTTTGGTTTTGGCGCAAGGTACACTCAGTATTTGTTACTTTTAGAGTCAGGTGTGCTCCTGTGTTAAGAATTTAGTCTTATTTTCTCTTTCATAAGAATGATAGCTGCTTCAATAACCAGACTGTAATACCCAGTCAGCCCCCTTAGTTCATTCTGCCTTGCTGAGCTATATGAGACAAAACAAAACTGCAGATGCTGGAATCCAAAGTAGACAGGCAGGAGGCTGGAAGAACACAGCAAGCCAGGCAGCATCAGGAGGTGTAGCAGTTGAAGGGTTACACCCGAGACATCGATTTCTGCACCTCCTGATGCTGCCTGGCTTGCTACATTCTTCCAGCCTCCTGCCTGTCTACTTGCTAAAGGATGAATGACAATTACTTAGAGATGGTGTTACACTGGTAAACTCAGTCAAAAAAACGTACATCTAGGGCTGCAAGTTCAAACCCTACTCTGGCTAATTTTGCATTTAATAAATTGCAGGCATCCAACCACTGCTGCACTCCTTATTGGTTGAGGAGCTCTCACTGCACAATGTTGGTGTCTCTATCTCTGAGCCAGAAGGCCTCAGTTCACATCTCACCTGCCTCAGATGTGTGTCATGTCTGAACAAATTGATTAAAAATAACTGTACCCATTATTAGTTATTGTTAAAAACCCATCTGGTTCACTAATGCCCTTTAGGGAAGGAAATCTGCCATCGTTATCTGGTCTGTCCTCTATGTGACTCCAGACACTCAGCAATGTGGCTGACTTAACTGCCCTCTGGGTGAATTTGGATATGTAAGAAATGCTAGCCCTGTCAGTGATGCCTCACATCCCATGAAATCAAAAAGAAAACTTTTGAACTTTAATTTCCCAGCTTTCAATGATGTTGCGACATCCTTTGCAGAGCGTTGGGTATCAGAGGTTAAAGACAGACACTTGAAAGTAACTAATGACTTAATATATGAATAATAATAAACAAAACAGCAAAAATGGGATATGACAAAGTCAGCAACTTAAACGCAGGAACATCTTTCTAAGCCCTTGCCCTGAGGAATGCACAATGCCTGGACATAGACAGGATAAAGAGACAAAAAATACAGTTTGGAGATTAGCTTCATTTGTAAGTGAAGCAGATCTGACTAACTATTATTCATGCTGGGTGGGAGAGGACATTATCTGCCTCATTTTGTCACACTGGTTTAATCATCCAAGTGCCAAGGAATCATAGAATCCCTAGTTTCGAAACAAGCCATGCAGCCCAGTGGAGTCCAAACCAACTGTCCAAAGGGCATCCCATCAAGGCCCACACCCTTACCCCATCTCCGTAACCCTGCATTCCCCATGGCTAATCTATCTAGCTTGCACCTAATGGGAAATTCAGCATGGCCAATCCACCTAACCTGCACATCTTTGGGTTGTGGAAAGAAACCAGAGCACCCAGAGGAAACCCATGCAGGCACAGGGAGAACTGCAAATTCCACAGCATAACAGTGGTCCGAAGGTAGGATCGAACGCAGGTCCCTGTCGATGTGAGGTAGCAGCACAAATCATTCAGCCACTGTGCTGCCTGTGCCGATAGTGCTGTCCAGTTGCCTCAAGGATCACTCAGGTTATGATATTCCAGCTGCTTCCCCCTCCCCGATCCAAGCATCCATTCTGGGCTTCTGGTTACCATCCAGAAACCATCTCCCCAACCAGCCTCTCAACTTCAAGTCTGAGGGCCCTGTGGCTGATTCTGGTTCATTGCCCAGCCAAAGGCCACTTGCCCTTGAAAATATTCACAATGTATTATCTCACACAGCCAAATGGCAATCCCTTCCCACCACCAAATCACTCATGGCATTTTTCACCATTGAATCGCTGGCACGAACTAGTGTTTCAAGTGATTAGCCTACATGCAAAGCCCATTAGAAGTAATGCAATGAAACCAAAAGTTGAGGGAAGAGGTAGGAAGATGATTACGTCAAATGTTGTTGAAGAGGGAGATAAAGCACTCCACCCACTGCACTGCTCACCTCTCTCTAAAAGCACTGAAAAGTATCAGTGGATTTTAAGCAATAAACATCCGCAAAAGACGGCCTCTGTTAACCTGTAAGACCCAAGGAGCCTGACGTGATTTGAACATGCAACCTTGTGCTCTGCAGTCCAACATGCTACTATTGTTCCGTGAGCACCGGCTCAAAGTATCAGTGGGTATTGCATCCTCTCTACCCAGTTACACCTGGGCATGAGCATAAAAGAGGGAAGCTTTATTGTTGTCAGGTTCTATCCTAAGCAATTTTCACAACTCCAGAGCTGGATAGGAACAGCACAGCTGGGTGTGGTGTCTCTATTTAACCTTAGGATAGGGAAGACAAAGAAAATTTGAGTAATTACGCTCAATGAGGATTTAGGGCTGCTGAATTAACTCAAAACGGTTTGCCAGCACAAAAACTTCAGCCTCTGCTTCCTTCTCAGCACAACATATATCATAACCTCTGTTCTGAACAAGGGGCACCGCACCTGAAATGTTAACTCTGCTTTCTCTCCACATAGATACTGCCAGACCTGCTGAGCTTTTCCAGCAATTTGATTAGAAATTCTGAATTGCTGAGGGTTTCCAGTATTTTTGAAACATCTCAAAGTAATCACATTTTGGAATGTGTAGTGACTGCAGCAGGTGAACAGTTGTTCATAAACTGCAATGTTTAGAGCGGTTTTAAGAGTCTAACCAATTTTACTGTGGTCTCCTTCTTGCTGTTTTACAATGCAATCATGTTCACTACAGCTTTTGCTTAACCAGACCAGATCTGCAACAGTCTTCACAAATGCCATGTTCCAGAAAACTATTTTTATTATCGAAAGGTTACAGTGAGAAATCCTATCGCAAAGAAAGGCAATCTGACTTCAAACATGATTTCCATTTGTTCACACTTGCAATAAGGACAGGCACAGAACAGAAGTGGAAGTGATTGGTTTCGTGGTGAAGTCTCTGCAGAGATGTTTCAGGGTTGAGGTGTGAAGCGCAGATATGCTTTCGTAGACGGGAGATCCATAGTGCGAATTCCCTTTGGGAAGAGCTTGCTTGCCTCATCTTCTGGAATATTGGGAAGCACCATGCACTCCCCACCAGCCTGTGGAGAAATGAAGGGCTCTTTTTTTAAAAAAAGTAAAACTTGCTATCAGTGTAGACATTTTTAAAAAAATTACATGTGCTAAGATTAGACCAAGTCCCACCTGTTTCAATGAATGGTTTGAATAGGTGCCCTAAATTTTATTATTTTCCTGATAATTTTGGGAAGAACGTAACTCCAATTGTAAGGTTTGTCACTGGTCAATAAACAAAGGTGATACAGACCTGGCAGCCAGCTTTGCACCTCTTCCCATTTCCTCTTTAATTTCAATGAAAGTGCAGCAAGGGTATTGATTTACCAATGCTTGTTTTTCTGTCTGGTAACAAAAGATTGAATTCCTCTCCCAACACTTCACAAGTCTCTGGAGCACCTTCTATCTAAATTAATACACAAACTAGTTCTTTCTTAACCAGAAAGACACAAAGTCCCTACAGTGTGGGAGCAGGATGTTCGGCCCATCGAGTCCACATCAGTCCTCTGAAGACCATTCCACCCATTCACACCCTATCCCTGTAATCCTGCATTTCCCATGGCTAACCCTGGACACGATGGGCAATTTAGCATGGCCAATCTACCTAACCTGCACATCTTTGGACTGTGGGAGGAAACCCACGCAAACACAGGGAGAATGCACAAACCCCACATAGACAGACAGTCACCTAAAGGTGGAATCGAACCTGGGTCCCTGGTGCTGTGAGACAGCAGTGCTAACCGCTGAGCTGCCCTATTGGCTAGTCTATTGTTCAGTCACTGAGACTGTGACTACAATAGAGAGTGCGGCAAGCACTCACCTTCCAGTTCACTGGTGTGGCCACCTTCTTGCAAGCTGTTAACTGCAAGGAATCAATAACTCTTAGGATTTCATCGAAGTTCCTCCCCGTGGTGGCTGGGTAAAGGATGGACAGCTTCAGGGTCTTGTCAGGCCCAATAACAAACACCTGAAAATAAGAAGGACAGAAAACATTCAAAAGATGGAGGATGGTGTTGAACAAACTGCTCGGTCACTGCTTTCTTGACAAAGGCTTTTTTAAAATTTTGGTTTAATCTATGATCTCGCCCTAGCAGTTCATATTCTCTGCAAAAGCATTGTGACTAACTATAGTTCACCAAGGACAGATTAAGTATATGCAAGCAGTCATATAAGTGCTCAACACAGTAATTTTTCTCCAAGTAGTAGATAGTGAGGACTGCAGACGCTGGAGAAGTCAGAGTTGATAAAGTATGGTGCTGGAAAAAGCACAAGATGTTAGACAGCATTTAAGGAGCATGCAAGTTGCTGTTTCAGGCATAACCCTGGGGCATCCTGATGAAAGGTTATGCCCAAAACATTGACTCTTTTGCTCCTTTGATGCTGCCTGACCTGCTGTGTTTTTTTCCAGCGCCACACTTTATCAACTCTAACTTTGACAGGAGAACAGCTCTTGTCTCAAGCTCAATGGTTATCACTGAAACAGGATTAGAGGACAATTCACATGGAAGGCTGGAAGAGCCAACTTCAAGTACCTGAAGAACGACCAACAAGACCAGCCCACACAGCAATATAACAGCATTGTACGCCCACGACCAATGCAGAATAGAGGAGATGAATTCTTGGATCTAATTTTTTCCAAATCTCAAGTTTGGAAGGAGAGACAAACCAGTCACGTTCCTGACACACAGCTCTCAATCACTCGAGTGCGTCTGCTTTAAAAGTGCTCTCCCACTGTCCAACAGAACAGCAAGAATCGCCCCAATTAAATTGCCTAATCAGAAACAAAATGAGCTCACAGCACAACTAACTTGATTAACAGGTAACGCAACTCTGACAGCGGAGTTCCAGCTCAGCAAGTAAGTTGCCTAACATCACGTTAGCCTGTGCAAAGGACAACTTACAGCACGAGCAGTCAGCGGCAGCCCTTGGCTGTTCTTTTCTGCAGGATCCAGCATTCCCAGTTGCACAGCCAGCTCTCTCTTCTCATCAGCGATGATGGGGAACGGTAGATTTTGAACTTGCGGTTCCCCGATGTAGTGATTAATATCCTACAACATGGCAAACAAAGGTCAACATGAACACTAATAAAAATTTCTCTATAATAACTATCATTGCTTGAATTCTGAGGAATTCTGCTGCCAATCTTTACACTGCATTCAATAAAATGACAAAGAGTTGGCTGAGCAATTCATTCGTAGTTTACGTCAGAGTCATTGAGATTTAGTGCAAAGAAATAGACCATTCAGTCTAAATTATCCATGCCAGCCAGATATCATTAACAAATCTAGTCTTATTTGCCAGAATTTGGCCCATATCCCCCTAAACCTTTCCAATTCATATACCCATCCAGATGCCTTTTACATGTTGTTGTACCAGCCTCTACCACTTCCCTCAGGCAGGTCATTCCATGTACGCACCACCCACGATTTAAAAACTCTGCCCCTTCGGTCCCTTTTAAATCTCTCCTTTCTCACTGTAAACCTATGCTCTCTAGGTTTGGACTCCTCCACGCCAGTGAAAAGAACTTGTCTATTTACCCTATCCATGCCCCTCATGATTTTATAAACCTCTATAAAGGTCACCCCTTAGCCTCCGATGCTCCAAGGAGAACAGCCCCAGCCTATTCAGCCTCTGGATGCAAGTTTGCTCGTTGAGCTGGAAGGTTCATTTTCAGACATTTCGTCACCACACTAGGTAACATCTCACATCAGTGAGCTTCCGGTGAAGTACTGGTAGTATAGCCCGCATTTTATTTGTGTTTAGGTTTCCTTGGGTTGGTGATTTTATTTCCTGTGGTGATGTTATTTCCCATTCTTTTTCTCGGGGGTGGTAAATGGGATCCAAGTCAATGTGTTTGTTGGTAGAGTTCCGGTTGGAGTGCCATGCTTCTAGGAATTCTCTTGCGTGTCTGTTTGGATTGTCCTAGGATGGATGTGTTGTCCCAGTCAAAGTGGTGTCCTTGCTCATCTGTATCTCACTAGTATTTTTACATACCGCTTTGACTGGGACAACACACCCATCCTAGGACAATCCAAACAGAGACACACACGACAATTCCTAGAAGCATGGCATTCCAACCGGAACTCTACCAAACACATTGGCATGGATATGACATCACCACAGGAAATGATGTCACCAACTCAAAGAAACCTAAACACACAAATAAAAAGTGGGCCATACCATCAGTGCTTCACTGGAGGCTCACTGATGATGTTACCTAGTATAGTGACAAAACGTCTGAAAATAAACCTTCTAGTTCAACATGCAAACTTATATCCAAAACCTCAACCTGAGCTACAAATCTTCTCAAACCTCGCTATTCAGCCTCTCCCAGTAGCTCAGACCCTCCAACCCTGGTAACATCCTTGTAAATCTTTCCGAACCCTTTCAAGTTTCACAACATCCTTCCTCTAACAGGGAGACCAGAATTGCACACAGTATTCCAATAGTGGCCTAACTCATGTGGTTGTACAGCCATAATAACATGACCTCCCAACTCCTGTACTCAATGCTCTGACCAATAAAGATAAGCTTTGCAAACGCCTTCACTATCCTATCTGCCTGTGACTTCACTTTCAAGGAACCATGAACCTGCACTCCAAGGTCTCTTTGCTTAGCAACACTCCCCAGGACTTTACCATTAAGTGTACAAGTCCTGCTCAGATTTGCCTTTCCAAAATGCGTCATCTCACATTTATCTAAATTAAATCCATCTGCCACTCCGCGACCTATTGGATCCCATTGTACTCTGAAGTAACCTTCTTCCCTGTTCACTACGCCTCCGATTTTGGTGTCATCTGCAAACTTTAATGCACCAAATCAGCTCAAGGCTTTGTAACATACGGAAGTTTTATTTTCATCCAACAGAGTATTCACTAACAACTTTATTCCATCTATCATTCTCAGAATATTATGAAAAAGGAAGTGTTTGGATTAATTATTTTTAAATATAATAACTCGTACGACCATATGCAGCAGTTATTACAAATATCTATTTAAAAATATGAGTTTTTAACCTGCATTTTTTTTGGTGAAGGGAGAAATATTGGGAGAAATATGCAGGGCTCCTGATTCTACTTTAGAACCTGTTGTGGGGTCTTTCAGGTGTACAGGCTTCAGCTGTAATAGTCAATCCAAAACATTACACAGTTCTGACTGCGTCCACTTCAACTCTGTCCACAATGCACTGTATCAGGCCAGGATTTGGAGAACCTGAGTACCCAAATGAAAATGTATTTTCCTGCTGTTGTTTTAAAAGCTGTTTTACTCTTGCCTCAAGCACACCCAGCCATTCAATGTGAACTCGAAATTTGAGAATACCTGACCTGGTTATGTCAATTAGATCCTGGTATTCTTGAGTAGCTAAGGAAGTCTTAACGTTCAGCTCATTACCTCCCTGTATTCATTCACATTAGGGACAGAACAAGATTTCCACTCCCAGCCATGACGTATTCATTTAACAAGATATACTTAATTAACATTGCCAGACTTACAACATTAGGAGAGACAGGAAAATGGAAAGTTCAGCTGACCTAACAAAGGTTGCAAGTGTGGTTGCTAATATAATCCAAAATTATTGATACAAGAGAATTCAGTCAGCCAAATTTAGGCGTCATTACCTTTTTGGCGTGAACAAGATGGTGGACCATAGATGCACCCCTGATGAAAATCTAAGGTAAATGGGCATAGGGTTTACATTGGGATCTTGTTAAATTGTGTGAATCTCCCATAGGCCAAAGACGTGCAGGTTAGGTCGACTGACCATGGGGAATGCCTGGGTTAGAGGGATAAGGTAAGAGGGTAGGTCTGGGGGGGCTAAGCTTTGGAGAGTTGGTGTAGACTCCATGGGCCAAATAGCCTGCTTCCACACCGCAGGGATTCAATGATTTATCAGAAATTATACTATAGTTTCTGAAAAGGTTTGTATGACTTCTTCCAAAAACAAAGACAATTGGGGAGACAGAAATGTTGAGTGGGATATTGTATTAAGAGGTCCAACACCACATTCACAAGTGATTCTAATGGAATAGTGGCATATGGATGTGATTTTTTTTTAAAAAGGCGTCATTATAATGACAAAAAAATGCTTTACTGAAAAAAAAACAGGTTCAGGCAGAGAAACCTCAACAACAGTTTTAAGGTGAGGGAAAAGATTTAAAAAAGGGACCTAAGGGGCCACTTTTTCACACAAAGGGTGGTGTGTATATGGAATGAGCTGCTAGAGGAAATGGTGGAGGCTGGTACATTTGCAACATTTAAAAGGCATCTGGATGGGTATATGCATACGAAGGATTTAGAGGGATATGGCCCAAGCTCTGGCAAATGGAAATGGATTAATTTAGGATATCTGGTCAGCAAGGATGAGTTGGACCAAAGGGTCTGCCTCCATGCTGTAAATCTCTATGACTCTATAACAGCAGGTCATTGATAGATATTCTAAAGACAACGGAAGGAATATGAAAGGAATAAATCTTCTGTTTACAACCAGGCACTAATTTTATAGCACTGTTTTACTTCAAGTGTCAATTGTAACACAAATTATTGCTTAAAATATTTATTTAATACTTCATAATTACTTGAAATAAATACAGGATGATGACACTGAAATGGGTTTGGACAGCAGCATAGGATCAAAAGCCACAACCATTTTTCTGGTTCTATTGCTTTGTGGACAGTTGCAACAAAGAAAGATACTGAGACTTCCATAAAGTTTCAGCCAGACAAGTGTACCTTCTATGTCACAATTAGGTGCGTTTGTCACCTAGTACGACATTTCTGATTTCTGGCCAGTTGATATTGACTGAATGCTAGCATTTTGCAGAGTACAGATATAACAGAGGAACTATTTAATGTGGGAGACTATTTTCCAAATTTAAAAAAAAAACTCAACTCCTGCCAGCTCAACGGCACTACAGGTTTTTGACGATTTTATTGATTGCCTTATTCACTCCATGGTACACTGTGGCCAAAAGAGTTTTATTTTCTTAAAGATAGAAAAGCAAACATAAGCACTGACTGTGCTGCCAGCTTTACAGAAATCCCCATTGTAAAGTGTGTTAGTAATAGGGTATAATGGCTAATTATAATGCCAACAAAGAAATGGTAAGATTTAAATTATTGGGTCAGTGAAAGCACTTTACAATGTTTTTGTTCATTTATTCCTTTAGCAAGTTGTATCCATGCTGGGCACTTCAGATGGAAATAGTAGGGCAGGAATTACCCTGGCAGAACAGGTAGGTGTATGATCTATAATAACTCAGTAGTAATTATATAACTGCCATTGAGTGTGGAAATGTGCTGTTGTTTATGATTAAATACAAATCCCTGCTTATCCCTTGTTGTGAAAACTCCAAGTTTATCTTTCCGCCAAATATCAGTAAGCGGTAAAACAGGACGAAGTTTAATTTAAGATAGTCGTTTCATATCATGAAACATGAGTATTGCTAGAAAACAACGTACTTTCACACATCACTTGCACTCATCAGGGCAATGTGTAACAGACAAGGTGTTAAAAATAATAGGAGACAGTGAGGACTGCACGTGCTGGAGTTCAGAGTCGAGTGTGTACTGCTGGCGAAGCACAGCAGGTCAGGCAGCATCCGAGGAGCAGGAGAATCGATGTTTCGGACGTAAGCACATTAGATTAGATTAGATTCCCTACAGTGTGGAAACAGGCCCTTCGGCCCAATCAGTCCACACCGACTCGCCGAAGAGTAACCCACCCAGACCTGTCTCCCTCTGACTAATGCACCTAACACTAGGGGCAATTTAGCATGGCCAATTCACCTGACCTGCACATCTTTGGACTGTGGGAGGAAACCAGAGCACCCAGAGGAAACCCACACAGACACGGGGAGAATGTGCAAACTCCACACAGACAGTCACCAGAGGCTGGAATCGAACCTGGGACCCTGGTGCTGTGAGGCAGCAGTGCTAACCACTAAGCCACCGGCACTTCATCAGGAACTCCTTGGATGCTGCCTGGCCTGCTGTCTTTTTCCAAAACCACATTCTTGACTGTCAAAAACAATACCCCAGAATACCCCATAAAAATTGAATAGGCACAACATTACAGCTGTTTCTTTAACTTTGCAAATTATACCTCATAAATGATGTACTTACAAGCCTCTCACTAATTCATGGACAGTGAGCACCTTCTACTACACTGACACCACTCTGCTTTGTTGTTTAAAAGTTGAAAGTACAATTATTCCAATTGCATTATTATTCATTTCAAAGCATCAAGTGCCTAGACGTGATATTCCATACAAAGAACTGTACCTTGCTCCACCCGTGATGGTCCTTAACGCTGTCAACAGAAAGTGCTATCATTTTCACGTTGCGCTTTTCAAATTCTGAAGCCATCTTCGCCATACGGCCCAGCTCTGTGGTGCAAACAGGGGTGTAGTCTGCAGGGTGGGAGCACAGAAGACCCCATCTGTATAACAAACAATAACCATTAGTACACTATTACATTTCTACTAAGTACGAAGCCTTCCATATAAAGTGGAGCATGGGTGTAGAGACAAGCTTCTGTCCAAATATTCCACGAAGAGAAAGACCTGGCTTGGGAGGGGATAGAACAATGGACAGAAAAATCAGTAAAGGAATTTTAACCGCCTTTCAAATTCAAGATTGTGACTCTATCCCCAAATACTTTCTAAACACCGTTTTCCTCCTTTTGCTCTTCTGTATTTGTGCACCTAAACTCCCATCACATAATTAGGTTGAAAACTCTATGGTTCCTGGTATTGTGTAATATGGTGATAATGGAGTTAATGACTAAGCGTTAACTGTCAGTTGTGCTATAGCAGACCCAGGCCTGAGTTGAGGAAACCTATTCAAGGCAGGAAAAAACCCTTATTAGCCAGAGAACCAAATTCACCTGCACCTCCAATGTCTCCTACATCTACCCAGATATGTCTTGAATTCCTCATACACAACATAACTACTTTTCCCTGAAAGAAACCGACTGAATACATGTTAATGAATAGTAATAACTGCTTCCAATGTATCCTTATGGAGCCTGTTCTGTATACCTACCCGATGAGTGAAATATTATTTCTCCTGATTAGTTTTGAACATTCCCCTTATCCCCCACCAAAACTCAATCCAGGCTGTGACTTCTTGACAAGCTGTTTCATCTTGTCCAGTTGGACACATTTTGCAACCAAGTACTCATAACTGGCACGATGGGAAAAAAAGAGACACTGAAAACTGGTGATACCTGCATGGTTCTCAAGGATTGCAAAATAATGTGCACAAACCAAAATATCACAATTAGAATGACAAAACACTTCCTGATCGTAGTGGAGAGGGGAAGGAACGTCATTTAAGTTATTTAACATGTTTTTATACTCTAATCTTGTTTTAAGTTTGGATTTTTTGAAAGATTCTAAGCCAACTCTCCCCGTTTACACGCTACAGCACAGCTTCCATAAGAAGGTTTTTAGGGGACCTAAACTGTTCCTTGGATAATAAAAGTTAGGGATAATATTTCTCTGGTCAATTGGGATAAGGCCAATATAGAAGATACTGTGACATGTTGTCTCATCAATCTTTAAAACAAATGATTTGTGCTTTCACAAGGTTATGAGGGAAGAGACAACTTGGTTTTCAAAAGGGTCATTGAATTATCTCCAGAAACTATATGAAATTATGAACAGCCGAAACTTTAAAAATAGTCTCTTAAAAAAAGTAAATCAATATGCAATGGTTCAATGGTTGGTACTGCTGTCTCAGCGCCAGGGGTTTGATTCCAACCTTGGGCAACTATCTGTTTTGAGTTTTCATGTTCTCCCCATGTCTGTGTGGGTTTCCCCGGGGTGCTCTGGTTCCCTCCCACAGTCCACAGATGTGCAAGTTAGGTGGATTGGCCACACTAAATCGCCCACAGTGTTCAGGGATGTGTGGGTTAGGTATATTAGCCATGGAACATACAGGGATGGGGTAGGGGAAATGGGTCTGGGTGGGATGCTCTTCGGAGCGTCGGTGTGGACTTGTTAGGCCAAGTGACCTGTTTCCACACAGTTGGGATTCTATGATATGATATAAATTCTCCCTAGGATACAGTCATTCAGGGACATAAGGACAATTGTCACAAAGCAAAATTCTTCAGACACTAGAAACCTGAAATAAATATAGAAAATGTTAAAATTACTCAGCATATCTGGCAACACATGTTGACAAAGAGAGAATGTTTCAGGTCGATGGCCTTCCATCCGAGTCAGTCGACAACTCGACCTTTGTTCCCTTAGGGCGCGGAATGAATATACTGAATACTATCAGACTTTGTACTTGAATTTGTACTTGTAGAATTACATTTTACTTTGCTCAAAAACTGCATGAATCCATGTAAGATTCTGTAAATCTGTTTTTTTTATTAGAATCAGTCCGACTATTGTGGCACAGCCAGGTCTCACACAGGGAAGCTCACACCTTCAATGCGTTATCAGGGCCGACATGACACCAATTGTTAAAGTTCACTTGAGAATATAACTTTTAAAAAAAACTTACACATATGAAAGAACTAAAACCAACATGGTCATTCTAAAAGATTTAACAACAATCCAGTTCTTTTTCAATATATAATTTCAGTTACATCACACTATAAACTTTTGGTATAAGTTCTGTGACCTACGATCTTATACTCCACAAACTACCTGACGAAGGAGCAGCGCTCCGAAAGCTAGTGCTTCCAAATAAACATGTTGGACTATAACCTGGTGTTGTGTGATTTTTAAACTTTGTCCATCTCAGTCCAACACTGGCATCTCCAAATCATGTCTATCATATTGTGACAGTGTTGAAAGATCTCTGATAATAGATTGCACAACGACTCTCCAGAGCAGGAATCCGCAAGACGCCACTGGGTTAAACCGCATGCATTTGGAAACAGACATTTGAAACCCTGCTTTTTCCTTCTCTAACCCGCATATCTCCAGAACTGCACATTGCCAGGACTCCTGCCAAGGGCAACTCGCCAATTTTCTGACCCGCCACTCTTGCATAGGTACAGCTCAGTACCAGCAACACGACACCACGTTTTTGATCTGACAGTTCAGTCAACACCGTTGCGGGATCAAACTACACAGTCACACAAATCGACATGCATTGGCTTGCACCATCTGGGCAGAGTGTATGCGCTCCCTGATAAGATCTGGCAAGCAAAATGTACACGCTTCCCGAAAGGAGACGGACGCACGAAAAAAAAACGTTGGCTTTAAAATGAACAACGGGCTTTATTTTCGTGATTCTGATACTTCGGAATATGCACTTTGCAACAGTGGCATCTTGTGCGCAGGCGCCGCATGTCGCAACGTTCTACACGCCTGAAACTCACAATTTGCTGCAAGAATTGTGTTTATTTCATTAACTTACGAGTCTCCCAGCCACTCATGGAATCTTATCTTCCCCACTGTTGTGTCAGCTTCGAAATTTGGGAACGTGTCACCGAGATTGATTCCCATTGCTGTTGCTTCAGCTCCCTTCCACAGTACTCCCACTAAACTCTGGACGCTGGAGATTAGGGCGGGGAAACGAGGAAGCGTGTACCAATAGGCTAAGTGAGAACTCGCGAGTTTTACTCAATCGCTGTCTGGCTTTCTTCCCTTCGTTGCAGTTCCTACGTTCCAATGTGCATTCAACCGACCCTCATTCCTTCGTCTTTCCCACGTTAAAAATCACCCTCCCAACTGTGGACTTGTCTTTGACTTTTATTCAGTTTTCTTCCTGAGATATACAACATTTTCTGTTAAAAATTACACCACACCAGGTTATAATCCAACAGGTTTATTAGCTTTCTGACAGCTGCTCCTTCATCAGGTGACGGGTGGGGCAGGATCATAAGACAGAATTTCCAGCAAACGATCAGTGCCATGCAATTAAAATTATTGCTTCAATATATATAGCACTATGAAAGCTAGTACTTCCAAATAGCCCTGTTGTACTTTGGGTAACCTGGTGTTGTGTGATTTTTAACTTGGGGAGACTGGGCGCCTCCTAGCAGAGCGCTTTAGGGAACATCTCCGAGACACCCGCACCAATCAACCAAACCGCCCCGTGGCTCAACATTTCAACTCCCCCTCCCACTCTGCCGAGGATATGGAGGTGCTGGGCCTCCTCCACCCCCATTCCTGATGAAGGGCTTTTGCCCGAAACGTCGATTTTGCCTGTCCTCGGATGCTGCCTGAATTGCTGTGCTCTTCCAGCACCACTGATCCAGAATCTGGTTTCCAGCATCTGCAGTCATTGTTTTTACCTTTTTAACTTTGTCCACCCCCAGTCCAACACCAGCACCTCTACATCATAATATTTTCTGTGTCATCATACACTATAAAGTGCAAGCTGCAATTTCATTTTTCAATTTCCTTTATGCCACTAGATTCTATTTGGATTCAGATTTGTTGCCTTCTCAGTGACACATTGTATATGACTCTCAGCACTCCAGCAGGTGACAAGTGGTGTTCCGCAAGGCTCAGTGTTGGGACCACAGCTTTCACTTTATACATTAATGACTAGATGCAGGAACTGAGGGTATTCTGCCTAGGTTTGGAGACAACACAAAGATAGATAGAGGGGCAGATAGAATTGAGGAGGCAGGGAGGCTGCAGAAGGATTTGGACAGGTTAGGAGAGTGGGCAAAGTAGTGGCAGATGGAGTATAATATGGAAAAATGTGAGGTCATGCACATTGGTAGAAAGAATAGAGGCATGGACTATTTTCTAAATGGGGAGGAAATTCAGAAATCTGAAGTGCAAAGGTTCGTGATGTCTCTGATCGTGTTTTTGGGATACTTAAGGGGGAGGGGGAACAGCCGCAAGTCGTGGTCCACATAGGCACCAAAGACATAGGTAGGAAGAGAGATGGGGATTTAAGGCAGAAATTCAGGGAGCTAGGATGGAAGCTTAGAGCTAGGATGAACAGAGTTGTTGTCTCTGGTTTGTTGCCTGTGCCACGTGCTAGTGAGGCGAGGAATAGGGAGAGAGAGAGGAGTTGAACATGTGGCTACAGGGATGGTGCAGGAGGGAGGGTTTTGGATTCTTGGATAATTGGGGCTGTTTCTGGGGTAGGTGGGAACTCTAGGAGAAAGTGAGGACTGCAGATGCTGGAGATCAAAGTTGAAACTTTATTGCTGGAACAGCACAGCAGGTCAGGCAGCATCCAGGGAACAGGAGATTCGACGTTGCGGGCACAGGCCCTTCTTCCTGAAGAAGGGCCTGTGCCCGAAACGTCGAATCTCCTGTTCCCTGGATGCTGCCTGACCTGCTGTGCTGTTCCAGCAATAAAGTTTCAACTAGGTGGGAACTCTACAAGCAGGATGGTCTTCATCTGAACCAGAGGGGTACTAATATCCTGCGGAGGTGGGGGAGGGGGGGGGGGAATTCGCTAAGGCTACTGGGGTGAGTTCAAACTAATCCAGCAGGGGGATGGGAACCAAAATTGTAGTTTGAGTATAGAAAAGGTTGAGAGTAGGGAGGTCCGAAATCAGGTTTCCGGGTTGCAAGATGGCACCAGCAAGAAAGAAGTTGGTTTGAAGTGTGTCTACTTCAATGCCAGGAGCATCCGGAATAAGATGGGTGAACTTGCAGCATGGGTTGGTACCTGGGAGACATGGTTACAGCAGGGACAGGAATGGTTGTTGCAGGATCCAGGATTTAGATGTTTCAGTAAGAACAGCGAAGATGGTAAAAGAGGGGGAGGTGTGGCATTGTTGGTCAAGGACAGTATTACAGTTACAGAAATTATGTTTGGGTACTCGTCAACTGAGGTAGTATGGGCTGAGGTTAGAAACAGGAAAGGAGAGGTCACCCTGTTGGCAGTTTTCTATAGGCCTCTGAATAGTTCGAGAGATGTAGAGGAAAGGATAGCAAAGACGATTCTCGATAGGAGCGAGAGAGACAGGGTAGTTGTCATGGGGGACTTCAACTTTCCAAATATTGACTGGGAACACTATGAGTGCAATAGATGGGTCAGTTTTTGTCCAGTGTGTACAGGAGGGCTTCCTAACACAGTATGTAGACAGGCCAATAAGGGGTGAAACCACATTAGATTTGGTACTGGGTAATGAGCCCAGCCAGGTGTTAGACTTGGAAGTAGGTGAGCATTTTGGTGATAGCGATCACAATTCTGTTATGTTTACTTTAGTGATAGGAAGGGATAGGTGTATACCACTGGGCAAGAGTTACAGCTGGTGGAAAGGCAATTATGATGCGATTAGGCAAGATTTAGAAAGTATAGGATGGGGAAGGAAACTGCAGGGGATGGGCACATTGGAAATGTGGAGCTTATTCAAGGAAAAGCTCCTGTGTGTCCTAGATAAGTATGTACCTGTCAGGCAGGGAGGAAGCTGTAGAGCGTGGGAGCCGTGGTTTATGAAGGAAGTGGAATCTCTGGTCAAGAGGAAGAAGAAGG
>NC_057720.1:78690440-78720635 GCF_004010195.1 Chiloscyllium plagiosum | reverse complement strand
AGAAGGTTGAGAGGTGACTTAATAGAAACATATGAGATAATCAGAGGGTTAGATAGGGTGGACAGGGAGAGCCTTTTTCCAAGTATGGTGATGGCGAGCACGAGGGGGCATAGCTTTAAATTGGGGGGGGGGGGGTGATAGATATAGGACAGATGTCAGAGGTAGTTTCTTTACTCAGAGAGTAGTAAGGGTATGGAATGCTTTGCCTGCAACAGTAGTAGATTCGCCAACTTTAAGTACATTTAAGTCGTCATTGGACAAGCATATAGACGTACGTGGAATAGTGTAGGTTAGATGGGCTTCGGATTGGTATGACAGGTCGGCGCAACATCGAGGGCTGGAGGGCCTGTACTGTCCTGTGATGTTCTATGAAATGTTCCATGTTAGCTTGGGAGTTCTAGTCCAGGATTTGCTCAAGGTAAATTTGCAAGTTGAATCAATAGTTGGGAAGGCAAATTCAATGTTAGTATTTATTTTGAGGACTAGAATATAAAAGCAGGGGTGAATGTCTGAGGCTCTATAAGGCTCTTGTCAGACTACATTTGGAGTAATGTGTGCAGTTTTGGGCCCCATATCTCAGGAAGGATATACTGGCCCTGGAACATGTTCAGAGGAAGTTCACGAGAATGGTCCCATTAATGTGAAGTTTAACATATGTGGAATGTTTGAGGACTGTGGGTCTATACTCGGAGTTTAGAAGGATGAGGGGCAATCCAATTGAAACTTACAGAGTACTGAATGGCCTGGAGAGAGTGAATGTTGGGAAAATGTTTCCATTTGTAGTACAGACAAGGATCTGAGGGCACAGCCTTAGAGTAAAGGGAAGACCTTTTAGAACAAAAATGAGGAGAAACTTCTTCAGCCAGAGAGTGATGAATGTATGGAATTCATTACAAAGAAGGCTGTGGAGGCCATGTCATTGAGTGTATTTAAGATTGAGATCAAGAGGTTCTTGATTGTCAAGGGGATCAAGGGTTATGGGAAGAAAGCAGGAAAAGCAGGTTGAGAAACTTATCAGCTATGATTGAATGACAGAGCAGACTCAATGAGCTCCTATGTCTTATGGTCTTATTATCCCCTTCTCAGAGTACATTTACTTTTACTTTTCCTTTTACTTATCTGGTCCCTGTTGTTGAAACTCTTAGCCACTTACATAAGACCACACGACTCCAGACTGCACTGTTCTGGTGTTACTCTGGCTAACATCCCAACTTCCACCAACCATAAACTTCAGCTGATGAAGGAGCAGTGCTCTGAAACTTTGTGACTTCAAATAAACCTGCTGGACTTAACCTGGTGTTGTGTGACTTCTGACCATAAACTTGAACTCATCCAAAGATTTTCTCACCAGCACCTTATAGGTCGTTCTGCTATAACACAACAGTTGTGTTCATCTGCAACCTCGCGCGATGGAAAACTGCGAGAGAAAATTGCACAGCGGAAAATCAACAGTAGAAAATCACCATATCTGTTTAGTAGGAAGTTTGCATTACCCAAACAATGTCCACAACTCATCAATCGCTTTATAGTCAATTCGCACGGATGAAACACATGATACAGCAGAACAACCTGTACCTTAGCAAGCTTTGAGGAGATTTGTAGCTCAGGTTGAGGTTTTGGATGTAGGTTTGCTCGCTGAACTTGAAGGTTCATTTCCAGACGTTTCGTCACCCCACCAGGTAACATCTTCAGTGGGCCTCAGGTGAAGCACTGCTGAAAACTCCTGCTTTCTATGTATATGTTTGGGTTTCTTTGGGTTGGTGATGTTATTTCCTGTGGTGATGTTATTTCCTGTGGTGAAGTCACTTCCTGTTCCTTCTCTCAGGGGGTCATAGATGGGGTCTAACTCGATGTGTTTGTCGATAGAGTTCCGGTTGGAATGCCATGCTTCTAGGAATTCTCATGCATGCCTAAGGACACCACTTTGACTGGGACAACACATCCATCCTAGGACAAGCCAAACAAAGACACGTACAAGGATCTGTTTCTAATTTATATTTGGACTCTTCTGTTATTCTGTATTGCCTTACTAATACTTCTCACTTTTTACTAATTAATAAACTTTCTTTTTTTTGTTTTTTCACAAAAGCCTTATTAAATTCTTTCATTTGGATTGTCATAAAGCCCACATTTCAATTTCCCATTCTGCCTTAGAAAACCTACAGTGCGGAAGGAGGCCATTTGGCTCATTGAACCTCCACCGACGCTCCGAAGAGTATCCCATCCAAACCCAGCTCCCTACCCAATCCCCATATTCCTGCATTTCCAAGGTCAATTCACCTAACCTGCATATCTTTGACGGTGGGAGGAAACTGGAGCACCATGGAGACAATGTGTGAACTCCATGCAGTCACCCAATACAGAATCAAACACAGGTCCCTGGGGCTGGAGGGTAGCAGTGCTAACTACTGAGCCATTGTGGTACAATATATTACAGTAACTGAAATCTGTTTATGTTTGGGAGAAAGTTATCCATAACGGAAGGATCACTTTTTAATTTAGCCTTGTTGCAATTAACCGAGGAAGTGCGTGAATAAAAAGAGGGGAGTCAGCACATCCCTTCTCATATAGGAGCTTCAGAGTTTGGGCTATCCAGTCTGAAACTGTAATCAACTGGGCAATGAACTGGGGACGCTTGACCTGATTTGAATCCACAGATGTAACAAAAGAGTTAGAGTGGGGTAAATGATCAGTTTGAAATGAATTTTAAAGAGAAAAAAAAAACTGCAAAAAGCTTCCCTGAGTTTGTATTGCTACAGGATGGAAATGTTTGCATTCAGTCGAGTGTGTTCCAGGCAAAATTAGGAGAAGTTACATTTGAGAATTTAAGAGTTTTGTTCTTCAAATAGTTAATAGATTTTGCAAGGCACTTAGAGTCATGGAGTTATAGAGATGGACAACATGGAAACAGGCCCTTCAGTCCAATTCATCCATGCTGACCAAATATCATAAATAAATCTGGTTCCATCTGCCAGCATTTGGCCCATATCCTTCTAAATCCTTCCTATTCATATACCCATCCAGATCTTTTAAATAGTGTCTGGAAATAAAAGTAAATGATCATCATTCCCCTTTCATTTTACAAGTTTTTTTTAACTTGAAAGCCTCTGCCTGAGGCAATAACTGTTTGCTATAATGAAATTGGCCCTAAAACCCTTCAAACCCCAGATGTTTTGGAGTCTGTGTCATTTACTCTCTGAAAAAAAGGAGCCAAGGACAACATAGCTGAAAATGTGTTGCTGGAAAAGCACAGCAGGTCAGTCAGCATCCAAGAAGCAGTAGAATCGACGTTTCAGGCATGAGCCCTTCTTCAGGAATGAGGAAAGTGTGCCAAGCAGGCTAAGTAACCTTGTTAAAGGAGCAGCTTCGTCACACCTCCCCCCATTAAAAAAATGAACCTTCAACATCCAAAGATGGCTTCATATTAAAACCCCCTAAAAACCATTGTTCGTACTTTAAAACACCATACACATTATATTGTGCAAACATGCACAGCTATATTCCGTTTCAATCTGTTGTGCTCCGGCCACCTAAAGCTTCCATTTCTCACTCAAGTCTCGACAATGTGTCAACAATCCCATTTTCCCACCCTGCCACATGCGCAATTTTCAAATTGAATGGCTATAACAACAAGCTCCATCTAAACAGTCTGGCATTTTTGTCGTTAAATTTCTGCACAAACTTCAATGGATTACGATCAGTGTGTATGATTGTCTCAAATATGTTACTGGCAACATAAATATTGAAATGTTGTGATGCTAAAGCTCAAAGTCTGCTTCTCAACAGTCAAATATTTCTGCTGATGAGTGTTCAGCTTCCTGGAGAAATACCCGGTAGGTCTTTCTATCTTCTCGTTGTCTTCTTGCAAGAGCACAGAACTGATACTCAAATCACTTGCATCGATAGCCACCTTGAAAGGCTTGGCGTAATTAGGTTTGGCTAACACTGGGGCAGTGGCTAAAACAGCTTTCAGGCTGTCAAATGCCTTCTGATAGTCCACTGTCCACTGAAACTTCTTGCCTTTCTTTAGCAATTCTGTGAGTGGTGCAGCCACACTGCTAAAATTTGGTACAAATTTTTAATAAAATCCATTCAATCCCAGGAACTATAGTACTGCTCTTTTTGTCGAGGTATGGGAAATTCCCCAATTACCTTTGTTTTTGCATCCCATGGGGCCATTTGTCCATGTCCAATAACATGGTCTAGGAAGATGACATGGGCTTTGGCAAATTCACTTTTTAGCCAGGTTTATCACCAAGCCTGCCTTCCGAAGTCGAACGAACAAATCTGATAAATGTCGTCAATGTTCCTTCCATGTGTGACTAAAAATCACCAGGTATTGAGATATATGACACAGTTGGGGTAGTGTGGCAATGACCCCATTGGTTAGTTTCTGAGGTGTGGCTGACACATTTTTCATACCAAATGGCATGACTCTAAACTGATGCAGTCCATTCGGTGTTACAAAAGCCGAAATTGCCTTCGCTCTTTCTGACAAAGTATCCTCTGAAGAAGTTCAACTTAGAAATATAAGTTGCTTGTCCCACCTTCTCAGTCTTGCAAACACAGGATCGGATATGCATCAGTCTTTGTAACTGCATTGACTTTGCAATAGTCCACACATAACCATTGGGTACCATCTGGTTTTGATACCATGCCTGTGGGTGAGCTCCACTCACTGTAACTCACTTTGATTATGTCTTGGAGCATGTGTTCAATGTCCTTTTGAACCTGTGCCAACTTTAGAGGGTTATGCCTATAAGGATATTGCTTAATTAGAACAGCTTCTCCTATATCTACATTATACATAATTAGGTTAGTACATCCTAGCTTATTTCGACATATCTCTCCATATGAAAGTAATAACTCTTTCAAGCCATTTTGATTTTCCTCTGGAAGGTTACTCAACAATTTATCTCAATTTTTGACAACTTGTGCATTGTCCAATTTAATTTGAGGAACGTCCAACTCAGAATCCTCTGATTTTGGTTCTTCCCTCTGTGTTGTGATCAATAACACATTTTCCTTTTGCTTTCCTTCCCTGTCAAATACTTTTTGAGCATATTCACATGTCACACTCTATGAGACTTATTTTCTGTCTGGAGTCCCTATCAAGTAGTCCACCTCACTCAACTTGATAAGGTCCACTAAACCTTGCTTTTAAAAGTTAATGTATCTCTGGAAGTAACAGTAACACCTTCTCTCTGATAGAAAAATTGCAAGTTTTTGATTTCTTGTCTGCTTCCTGTTTCATTGTATGCTGTGATATTTTTTGATGCTGTCTAGCCAACTCCCCAGTCCTTTTTAATTGTTCCCTAAATTTGATACACAATTCCAATATGTGGTCTGTGAATTCTGACTTAACAATTTCTCCTCAATCAATTTTAACGGTCCTCTCACTTCATGCCCCAAAACTAATTCAAATGGACTGAATTTGGTCAATTCATTTGGTCTATGTCTGAATGCAAAAAGTACAAACAGAATTCCCTCATTCCAATCATCTGGATAGTCTTGACTATAAGTCCTCAACATGGTCTTTAATGTCTGATGTCACCTTTATAGCATTCCCCGCAATTCTGGATGGTACGCAGTAGATTTAAATTGTTTGATTCCTAAGCTGTCCATAACTTCCTTGAATAATTTTGATGTGAAGTTTGACCTTTGATCTGATTGTATCTCTGTCGGTAATCCGTATTCAATGAAAAAGTTGAGTAATTCCTCTACAATCCTTTTAGCTGTCATGGAACGGCCTCTGGAAATCTTGTCGACAAATTCATTATTGTGAACAAATACTGATTCCCACTTTTTGTTTGAGGTAGGGGACCTAAGCAATCAATTAAGGCTCTTGTAAAAGGTTCCTCAAATGCAGGAATAGGTATTAAAGGTGCGGGTTTTATTACTGCCTGCGGTTTTCCAATTACCTGATACGTATGATATGTCTGGCAAAATTCAACCGCATCCTTGTGCAGTCCAGGCCAATAAAAATGTATTTGTATTTTAGCTTGTGTTTTCCTCACTCCTAAATGACCAAGTAATAGCTCATGCGTCACTGGCAACACCTCCATTTTCTAACCCACTGACAATATGATTTGATGAACTTTTGCCCATTTCTCATTGGCCTGAATATGTGATGGTCTCTATTTCTTCATTAAGATATACTTTTTAAGATAATAACATTCAGGGATACATTCGGATTTTTTTCTGCGTATGCCTTTTGATACAATTGCTTTAAATTTTCATCTTTCTGCTGTAACTCAGTTAATTTATCTGAGCTAAAGATGTCTGCATTGTCATATATCTGCTCCCAGTTTGTTCCAACCATCTGATCAAACAGGCTTTCTGTTAATTCCACTTCAACTTTCTTATTTGTACTCTTTGATCACTCCTGTTTCAGCTGGTGACTTTGTCACCTCATTACCACACAGTCAGGTAACATCCTGGATGTGTCCTGCAATAGTTCAGTTGCCTGAGTTTCTACTGGCTTTTCAACCACAGTAGGCAACACTCCTACCAGTGAATCAGCTATATTGTTAGCAAGGACAAATTGTGTTCCTGGATCTGAGAGTTTTCCAGCACCCCTACCACGCCTTTTCCACTCTTCACTGGACACTCTAACCTCACTCTCCATAATTGAGCACTTTTTTGTCTCACTGAGAATTCCCTTTACTAGTACCTTTTCTGGCAATAGTCCTTCAGAAGTACATATTTCCTCATCTTTCAGATTCACAGATTAAGAGGATCCTATGTCTCTTAATATTGTAACCTCTTTACCTGCTGCTCCTGGCCTATGCAATAAGTTTTACCTTTGCAGGTATATGGTTAAAACAGATCTGGCACTTCCTCCTTCACCAATCTCCAACCAGGTTGTACATTCTGGTGCAGCTTTCTAGCCTGCACTATGCCACTCCAACTGGCTTATCCTGTTTTTCTACATCTTGCTTCCCAGCGCTTTTCCTAACCCATCAACATTGTGATTTCATGTGGCTTACTTTATTGCAGTGTAAGCTTTTTAACTTCTCTGTCCCCATAAAGGGTTTCTTTTTTACGCTGTGGTAAGTTATCCTTATGATCTTCATTGAGATCAACCCTTCCCTTTCCATGTGAAAATTTCTCTTTTCCCCAATTTCTATCTCTCTCAGGTTGAAATTGATTCTGGAAGCCAAACTTTGATTTATAAACCAGCTCATAATCATCAACCATTTCAGCTGCTAACCTTGTTGTTTTAACTCTCTGCTCTTCCACATGAGTTCTCACTACTTCAGAAAGTAAATTTTTGAACTCCTGTCTAAGTGCCAATTTCTAAAGTTCAAATTCTCTCTCTTTCTCCCTTTTTCTCTCTCCTTTTCTCTCTTTCTCTGCTTTCCATTTCACTCTCTTCTTTTTCTCTCTTTCCTTTTCTCTCTCTTCTGCTTTTAATCGCAATTCCTTGTCTTTTGCCTCTAACTCAAGCTGCTTCATTTTCAGTTGAATTTTAGCCATCTCTAAAGATTCTGATGGTGTTTCCAGCAAATTTAAATACTGAGGTATTACTGTAATTATCTCTCCTTTCCTCACTGGAGGAGGCAGCTCCAACTTCAGCTAATCTGCTCATAGCTTGGCCTTAATCACCTTTTGTAAAACCCCCAAGGACACTTCTTCCACCCCCAGAAAACTCTTAGTGAAAGAGCCATTGCTATCCCGAGCACTGTTTAAACCAACCGAATTCAACATTCGGAACAAAAGACACTAACACATACTACTCGCTGCCTTTGAGTCCAACAACTCTAATCCCAGTTTGGAACTACAGAACAAATCCCGGACAAGCCCCCAATCTGTTATGGACCAGGCCAGACCCCCTCAAAACATTTCAAGAATGTAGCCCACACCCTAACTTTGCTAGTTGTTTTAAGCAAGTGTAGAGTGGATATTCCAGAGAGAATCAGCTGGTCAAATAACAAAACAGAATTTACTTACAGGACCACTGAATGCAAGACAAACAACAGAAAACAAAATACCGAATAATCTAACCTGTCTGAAAACCCAACAGACCATCCCAACTTAATGATGCTGTTCCAAATACTTGCAACAATCCCCATAAACACCCCTTGGCACAAAAGTTAAAATCAAACACAGGTTCTTACAGGATAGAGGCAGAGAGAGTGGGCCAGCCTGGACATGCCTCTGTGTCCAACAGCCTTCCTTTCACACTACTGCTTAAAAAAAAACCCAAACCAGAGTAAAGCTGAGTAGGAAGAACTGGCCACTACCATTTCCTTGTACAAGTGTTTCTTTTAAAACTTGAAAGCCTCTTCCTGAGGCAGTATCTATTAGCTATAATCAAATTAGCCCTAAAACCCTTTAACCCCAGACTTTTAGGAGTCTGTGTCATTTACGACCTCTCTGGAAAAAGAAAGACAAGGACTGCAAGACCTTGTTAAAGGAGCGGCTTTGTCACAACAGACTCTTCGGTCCATCTCATCCATGCTGACCAAACATCCCAATCTGACCTCGTCCCACTTGCCAGCACTTGATCCATATCCCTGTAAACCCTTTCGAATTCATATACCGTTCAGATCCTTTATAATTGTTGTAATTGTACCTGCCTCCACCGTTCCTCTGACTGCTCACTCCATGCATGCACCACCCTCCATTTGAAAAAGTTACCTCTCAGGCCCCTTTGTAAAGCCTTCCTCTCTCACCTTACATCTATGATCTCCAGATTTGGACTCCCCAACTCTCAGACAAAGATTTTAAGTTTAGAATTTCCCCTGAAAGCCAGCAAATGCAAAATGTTAAAAGGAGTGGCCAGTGGTTTACAGATAGAAACTGAGGCCAATAGAATGGAAGGACATTGTAAACAGACTATCCTCTGATCAGATTAGCTGAATCTTTTTTGGAAGTCTAGAAGAACCCAAGGAGATAATAAATAGACTTCCATGGTAGCAGCGCAACAAGCTGACCCACTGTTAAAAACATCAGCTCCAACTGCTCACCCTGACAGAAGTGGTCTCTGAATGCTGCTAAAAGAAGATGCTGATGCAGAAATGGAGATCCCCTCACTGACCTGGAAGTGAGGAGTGAGCAGTGATTCCCTCAGGTTCACGTTTACTGCTGAGCTATGGTGGGGAAATATTGTGGCCAGCTGAATAGATTCAAAATCCAAGTCTGCATTAGCCAGCATTTGAGAGAACTGACCCAATTCTACAGCCAGTATGTTCTGCTCAGAGATCTAGTCAGGCCAAGGTTCCAAATTTGTGTACAAAATATTCTAGGACGTAATGGATGACCTGGCTGTGACTCCAACTCGCCCACAGACATGTGGAGTGCTGGAATGGCACCACCAGACCCTGACAACAATGATCAGGACATATTGCCATGAATATCCACATGATTGGGATAAAGGACTAGACGGTCTTCTGTTTGCCACATCACACCCAATCAGTGAGTCCACTGGGTTTACGTTTGAATAATTTATGAGCATAAAGCTCTTGAGCATCGAGTTTAAGAGCCCCTGAAACTAATCAAGGAGAGGACTTTGGAATAGAATGAGGGAGCTCTTGTGGTGCAGTGGTAGTGTCCCTACCTCTGGACGAGGTGGTTTAGGTTCAAGTCCCATTCTCTCCAGAGGTGTGACAGATAACTCAGGTTGATTCGAGAATATCCAAAACAGAATGAGCAGGGCTCTTGCAGCATAGAGGTAATGTCCTTATCTCTATGCCAGGAGGCCCGGGTTCAAATCCAGTCTGCTCCAGAGGTGTGCAATGCCGTCTCTGAGTAGGGTTGATTAAAAAAAACCTGGAACAGGAGGAAGTCTCCATGGTGGGCCGCAAAGGAGATTCAGAGATTGACCCCCGCTGGCTTGTGAAGTGGTCGGAAAACATTTGAAAATCTCCCAAACATTCTGAAACAAAAGGATGAAGGGCTCCTGCTACTCGGATGCTGCCTGACCTGCTGTGCTTTTCCTGCACCACATTCTTGATTCTGAAACAAAAGGCAGCCAACATGCCAGGGTCTGAACCTTTCAGCCAAGAGTCTACATGTTCATGCTCTACTAAAGCAAGTGAACCCTTAAAGGCCCAGTTCAGAGGCTGGTACAGAGGAGCCAAAAAACCTGGGGACGTGAATATCTGATTGAGGCATTAGATCAGGGAGAAAAGTTAATGCATAACCAGAGCAGACACATACCTAATAGCCTTGGCTTGCAGACTGCATAGATAGGGTAGATAAAGCAGCCTGTATTACCAAGATACTGTCAGTTCTAATAACGCGATAATTACGTTATAGAAAACTCGCGCTTTAGAAACAGTGCTTGAAGTGTTGGCGCTGTAATCATGTTACAGCCAGCACATGTTTTAAAAGTTTGAGCTGAAGAAACCACGTTCCCAATTTGTCAATCATGTTACAGCAAATTCACGTTTATGAAACGCGTGTTATAACAGAACGACCTGTAGATTTACTCTAGGGGTAATGACAGATTCCATTGTCTCCATTTGCAAAGGAAATCCTCACCTTTGCATCTCTTGATGGTTCATACCAGAGTCAAATCATTCGATTCGGACTCTGAAATACCCCAGGTACCTTTCAAAGGCTGATGAACAAGATAGTGTCAGCCTTACCTAACTGTTTGGTGGGCCTGGACAACCTCCTAGTGTACAGCAACACCTGGGAATCAGAATTAAAATCTCTTTTGGAAAATACAGTCAGTTGAGCAAAAGGTCTATCTTCCAAAGACTGAGCCATGAAGGCCAAAGAGGCCTATCCAAGGTGTATAACATATTTAGGACATGCATTGTCTGGGCTGCAAATTCAGGAACAGTAGTACAGTCCCCAAACCTACATCAAAACAGGAAACCACCACGTTCCAGGGAATGTGTGGGTTCTACTGATAGTTCATCTAAAACTTCAGCTGCTGACAGATTTTTCCCTCCTGCTTCCTTTCATCTTTTCCCGTCCTCCTCCTCAGCCTGCCACAGTGGAATATTACCAGCCCTTCACTTAACCCTTCTGGCCTGCACTCAAGTGGCATCCAGCCCGCCACCATTCATCCTCAGAAACCAACAGAGCACCCAGCAAACCTGGGAGAAACAGTCCAGCACACACACACCAAACATGGAGCTGAGGTGAATGGTCAGACATTACCTTATTGAATGGCAAATCAGGTTTGAATGAGCCACATGTCTTTCAAAGCAGTGAGTCAACAAAGATCCTATCTGGTCATTCGGATGAACTTTTAAGTGCTGATGCCCTGCCGATATTCAAATAAGGGCAGGACACTCTCCCGAGTGTCCTGGCCAATACTTATCTTACGACTAAAATTAAAAGTCTCGTCATCTAGCTCATTGATGTGCTATGGGATTGACCTGTTCCTCAGCAATGACATGGAGGGATCAAAGCTAATACCTGGAAGGTGGATGGATTCATAAGGCCATAAGACATAGGAAAAATCAGGCCTTTCAGCCCAACCCCATTGTCCTGCTTTCTCCCCATAACCCTAGATCCCCTTGATATATTCTAATTATGGCAGTAAGTACACTTCAACTAGGACTTTTATGGTTGGGAAGGAGTTCCAAGAGATCTTAATGACAGGGGAGGCATCACATAAATGGACATACTTTCTTTGTAAATGCATACAGATGGCTAGATACTTTCATGTTGGTCAATAATATACTCTAGATCCCCTAAGCTGTTGTGGGGTGTACAGAAAGTAAGAAAGGCTTATGCCTGAAACGTCGATTCTCCATTCCTGAAGAAGGGCTTATGCCCGAAACGTCGATTCTCCTGTTCCCTGGATGCTGCCTGACCTGCTGCGCTGTTCCAACAACACATTTTCAGCTCTGATCTCCAGCATCTGCAGACCTCACTTTCTCCTACAGAAAGTACTACTCCAGTTACTGGTATCCATCGAGTTCCACGAATGTTTGAGGAACGTCTGAGAACTCTGGGACTAGATGGAGTTTAGAAGGATGCACAGGGATCTAATTGAAACTTACAAAATCCTGAATGGCCTGGACAGAGTGACTGTTGGGAAGATGTTCCCACTGGTAGGAGGGACTAGATTAGATTAGATTACATTACAGTGTGGAAACAGGCCCTTCGACCCAACAAGTCCACACCGACCCGCTGAAGCGCAACCCACCCATACCCCTCACCTAATACTATGGGCAATTTAGCATGGCCAATTCACCTGACCTGCACATCTTTGGACTGTGGGAGGAAACCAGAGCACCCGGAGGAAACCCACACAGACATGGGGAGAACGTGCAAACTCCACACAGTCAGTCGCCTGAGGCGGGAATTGAACCCGGGTGTCCGGCGCTGTGAGGCAACAGTGCTAACCACTGAGCCACCGTGCCGACTAGGAGCTGAGGACACAGCCTGAGAGTAAAGGGAAGACCCTTCAGAATGGAGATAAGGAGAAACTTTTTCAACCCGGAGAGTGGTGAGTCTATGGAATTCATTGCCACTGAAGGATGTGGAGGCCAGGTCACTGTATATTTAAGACTGAAATAGGTAGGTTCTTGATTATCAAAGAGATCTAGGGTTACGGGGAGAAAGCAGGACAATGAGGCTGAGCTGAAAGGCTTAATCTTTCCTACGTCTTATGGTCTTATGAATCCTTCCACCTTCCAGGCACCAGGGCTGAGCTTGTCCTCCAGGATGGCAGGGGGCGAGGCTGAGCTGGTCCTCCAGGACGGCAGGGGGCGAGGCTGAGCTGGTCCTCCAGGACGGCAGGGGGCCAGGCTGAGCTGGGTCCTCCTGGACGGCAGGGACGAGGCTGAGCTGGTCCTCCAGGACGGCAGGGGGCGAGGCTGAGCTGGTCCTCCAGGACGGCAGGGACGAGGCTGAGCTGGGTCCTCCAGGACGGCAGGGACGAGGCTGAGCTGGGTCCTCCAGGCCGGTAGGGGGTGGTGCTGGGACGTCGTCGACGGTGAGGGTCCGCCCGAGCGGAGGGGCCGAGTGATGTTGGGGGTCTGAAGGGGTTGCCGAGGCGGAGGAGCATCCCGGGCCTCTTTGCGGGCATGGCGACTCACGTCAGCGAACTGGAGGCGGCGAAGAAGACGTTGACGGAGGCGTTGGGCGAGAATGTGAAACAGTGAGTGCGGCCTCGGGGGCAGAGTGAGGCGCTTGGGCCTGGGCCAGGGCCAGGGCCAGGGCCAGGGCCTGGGCCATCCGCCCTGCTCCCTGCAGCAGCAGCACAGTGAGGGGCCGGGAGCAGGGGCTGCTTTCCTACATTTACATCCATTCTGTGTACATTAATCTCTTTGGTTGTGAGGGTTGACAGAAGGAGGCGGGGAGTTTTGTTGTAGTCAATACGAATGTGCACAAATAAAGACATTTTCGTCCCTTTTATTGTGGGGGTGGGGATACACTTACCCACGTTACTGGTCGTTTGGCCCTATCCTTAGTTCTGAAATAGTCAAGAGGCGTATTTTATTAACTTCCGTGAATACCGCTTTCAAAAAAGTTTTTATTTTCAATACTCACTAGAGCTCAAGATTTTGTTTCACAGAAAAGTTGCAATCCAGCTCATTGTTTTTTCTGGCATATCTCTCTCTCTCTCTCTCACTTAGTCTATTTAAATATAAAGTTGTCAACATTGAGGCTCAAAGCTTTGGTGTGATATCAAAAACATTCGACTTCCATTCTGGGAAAGAGTTGTCACTGCATTTTTTTAAGCCAAATGCCTTGATGTGGGGCTATCTGCAAACAGGATTGTTCTTGCTTCTGATGGCCGAACAGTGTTGAGTTAAAATAGCTGTAGGAACAGTTAAGATTAAATGACTGGAATGTGAGAATGGGCGGCACAGTGGTTAGCACTGCTGCCTCACAGCGCCAGACACCCGGGTTCAATTCCCGCCTCAGTCGACTGTCTGTATGGAGTTTGCACATTCTCCCCGTGTTTGCGTGTGTCTCCTCCGGGTGCTCCAGTTTCCTCCCACAGTCCAAAAATGTGCAGGTTAGGTGAATTGGCCATGCTAAATTGTCCATAGTTTAGGGTGTAGGTTTGCTCGCTGAGGTTTGATATCCAGACATTTCATTACCTGGCTAGGTAACATAATCAGTGGCGACCTCCAAGTGAAGTGAAGCTGTTGTCTCCTGCTTTCTATTTGTTTGTCCTGGATGGGGTTCCTGGGGTTTGTGGTGATGTCATTTCCTGTTCGTTTTCTGAGGGGTTGATAGATGGCGTCTAGATTTGTGTGTTTGTTTATGGCGTTGTGGTTGGAGTGTCATGCCTCTAGGAATTCTCTGGCATGTCTTTGCTTAGCCTGTTCCAGGATAGATATGTTGTCCCAGTCGAAATGGTGGTTTTTTTGCTCCGTGTTTAGGGCTACAAACCAACGGTACACCCATGGGATCTCCGCTATCAGGATTCATAGCAAAAGCGGTAATGCAAAGACTACAACAAACAGCTCTAGCAACCATCAACCCAAAAATATGGGTCCGCTATGTAGATGACACTTTTGTCAGCACAAAACGGAACAAGATAGAAGAGACATTTAACATCATTAACAACACCCTCACAGGCATAAAGTTCACCAAGGAGGAAGAAACCGACAACAAACTCGCATTCCTGGATGTCACAGTCAAAAGAACTACAAACCTGCATATACAGAAAACCAACAAACACTGACCAAATACTTAACTTCACCAGCAACCAACCCAACACACACAAACAAAGCTGCATCAGAACACTAATCCAACGAGCCACCACACACTGCAGCACAGACGAACTTTGGAAAACAGAGGAGAACCACCTATACAACGTATTCAAGAAGAACGGATTCTCAAATAATACAATGCGCAGATTCCTCAAGAACAAACCACGACAAGCAGACCAAACACAGCCAGAAACCCTAACCACCTTACCATACATCAAAGAAGTTTCAGAAATGACAGCCAGACTACTAAGACCCCTCGGAATCCTAGTAGCACACAAACCCACCAACACTCTCAAAACAAAAACTAACAAACTTAAAAGACCCAGTACAACCCATGGACAAAACCAACGTAGTCTACAAAATTCCATGCAAGGACTGCCACAAACACTACGTAGGACAAACAGGAAGAAAGTTAGCCACTAGGATACACGCACACCAGCTAGCCACAAAAAGACATGACCCTCTCTCCCTCGTAGCCCTACATATGGAGGAAAAAAACCACCATTTCAACTGGGACAGCACATCTATCCTGGGACAGGCTAAGCAAAGACATGCCAGAGAATTCCTAGAGGCCTGGCACTCCAACCACAACGCCATAAACAAACACACAGATCTAGATGCCATCTGTCAACTCCTCAGAAAACGAACAGGAAATGACATCACCAGAAACCCCATCCAGGACAAAGATATAAGTAGAAAGCAGGAGACAACAGCTTTGCTTCACTTGGAGGTCGTCACTGATGATGTTACCTAGCCAGGTAATGAAACGTCTGGATATCAAACCTACAGCTCAGCGAGTAAACCTACACCCTAACCTGAGCTACAAACCTTGCAAAAATTGCCCGTAGTGTTAGGTGAAGGGGTAAATATAGGGGAATGGGTCTGGGTGGTTTGCGCTTCGGCAGGTCGGTGTGGACGTTTTGGGCCGAAGGGCCTGTTTCCACACTGTAAGTAATCTAATCTAGCAATGGCAGATCTCCTGCAGAATTGAAAGGATAGGAAGTGGGATGGGGGGAAGGGAGACATGAAAACAAGCTGAAAGAAAAGGAAGAAATGTTCACCATTTATAGGTGTTGAACTCTGTATTAAGTCCAGAAGACTGTAAAGTGCCTAGTCTGAAGATGAGATGCTGTTCCTCCAATTTGCAATGTGATTCACTGGGACACTACAGGGTGTTGAGGGCAGACATGTGGCATGCGAGCAGGACACTGTTAAAAGTTGGGGTCCTGCTTACGCACAAACTAGAGGTGTTCTGCAAGGTGGTCATCCAGTCCCCGTTTGGTTTCTCCAATGTAGAATATGCCATATTGGGTGCAACAAATATATTACACAAGATTGAGGGAGGTACAGGTGAAATGTTTCATCTGGAAAGACTGTCTGGGCCCTTGGGTGGTGAGCAGGGAGGAGGTGGTGTGGCAGGTGCTGCACCTTCTGCAGTTATTTGGGAAGGTGCCATGGAGTGGGGGAATGGTGTTGGTGGTTCTGGAATAGACTAGGGTGTCTTGGAATGATCCCAATGAAATGCAGATGGGGGAGTGAGGGGAAGATGTGTTTAGTGGTGGCGTTCTGCTGGAGTTGTCTCAAATGGCAAAGATGATCTTCTGAATACAGAGGCTGTTGGGATGAAAAATGAGGACAAGGGGAGCCTGGTCACGGTGCTGTGAGTGATGGGAAGGGGCAAGGGCAGAAGCATGGCTGACAGGTTGGATGTGGTAGAGGGCCCTGTTTACCACAGCGGGTGTGAAACTGTAGTCGTAGACGAAGCAAGCCATGTCAACAGCACTGTTTTTGAAGGTGGCATCATCTGAACAGATGTGACGTAGGTGAAGGAACTGGGAGAATGGGTTGGAATACTTGCAGGATGTGGGGCGTAATGAGTTGTAGTGAAGGTAGCAATGGGTGTCAGTGGCTTTGTACCGAATGACAGTTTATTTCCAGAAATAGAGACAGAATAATCAAGGAATGGAACAGAAATGTCAGAATTGGATGCTATGGAAGTTATAGAGGAGTGGAAATTGAAGTACAAATGAATGAAGTTTTAAAGGTGGGAGCATGAAGCATCACCGAGCAGTCGTCGATAGACTTGAGAAAAAGAGTTGTAGATGGGGGCCAGTGTAAGACTGGATCAAGGTTGTTCTACATAGCCCGTGTGAGTGCCCATAGTCACTCCTTTGACTTGGCAGAAGTGAGATGAATTTAAGGAGAAATTGTTTAGTAAGAGATCAGGTTCAGCCAGACAGGAGAGTGGTGGGGGATGGGATTGCTCAAGCCTCCGGTTGAGGAAGAAGCCGAGAGCTCCCTCATACCATCCTGGTAGGGAATGGAGGGATAGAGGGATTGGATATCCATCATGACCAGGAAGCAGTTAGTGCTATCCCCTCTACACTTTAATTCTGCTCTGACGAAGAGTCATCTCGAGTTAAAATAGATGTTTTGGTGTAGTTTGCATTACTTATGAATCACCTTCCCCATGTAGATATTTTCTAATCAACCTGTTAAGAGATGTTATTGCATACCCTTGGAGAAGGTGGGATTTAAACTCAGGCTTCCTAGCTCAGAGATAGGGACACTACCAATGCACCACAAGATCTCTCTTGAACTAAAAACAAAAATTGCTAGAGAAACTCGGCAAGTCTGACAGCATCTGTGGAGAGAAAACAGTCAATGTTTCAGTTCCAGGGTCCATTCGTCAACTAACTCTGATAAAGGGTCGTTGAACCTGAAACATTGACTCTGGTTGCTCTCCACAGATGCTGCCAGACTTGCTGAGTTTCTCCAGAAATGTCTGTTTTTGTTTCAGATTTCCAGCATCTGTAGTTCTTGGTTTTATTTTAGAGCTCTCCTGAAGGTCGAACCTGAGCCCAGGCCTCCTAGGTCAGAGGTACGAACATTGCCTCCATGCTGCAAGACCCTCTGTATGTATTGACTGCAGAATTCTCCAGCTAAAGACATGTGAAAGCTTTACCCACCGCTAATCTCTCTCCAACGCCTGTATCTTTGTCAGTGATTTTGTCGCTGGACCTGTTGCAGCCTGAAGAGATGGAAAGCTGAAATTGCAAACAATCTGGGCACAGCTGTTCTTCTGATACCCACTCTGGTGCAACAAACCACCTGTCTGCATCCCTGTCTCAACCCGTCTGCTACTCAGACTTTGAGCTGTGTCTTTGTCTCATCTGTTATTTCACTGGTCCATTGAGTACTCGCCATAAACATCTGCTTATCCAAACTTGCTGATTAGTTTCTGGCCTTCACACAGTTTCATTCATCTCTACCCCTACCCTTGCACATCTTTATTCCTGCTGATCTGTCACATTTAAATTCTCATTCCTATGGCCTCACTATCCCTGAACACTGTATTTAACAAAAAATCCCTAGTTCTAGTCAATGTTCTATTTCTTTGGCCACCTTTACACCCTTACTTCCTTTTGTTTCCCAAGATCTTCCTTCGGTTGTTTAAGCTGCTCAGACTTAACTTCTTTTTGCCTTTCTTTGTTCCTGTTCTCATTGAGGATCCTTCTTAGAATCTCTTCCATTAAATATTTTGTCAGCTTTCCTTGTATGATCTTGTTTGATTTGACATTCATTTTCTTTTTGATTGTTTCTGAGAAGCATCTGGTGATATTTCTCTGGAGACCACTCAGGCTTCAAGTCAGTTCCTGGCTCTTGGCAAGGGTAAATGAGCTCATTCCACTCCCTGGTCTTTTCTCTGTAGCCCCCCCCAGGTATTTATTCAATTCCCCTTTGAAAGCCACAATTAAATCCATCTCATTGGTCTTTCAATCACTGGATTTCAGAATGTCACCACCCCTGGGTGATAAATAGTTTTCTACCCTGCTTCTCTCTGTCCTTTGCATTCCACCCTGTCCTGGCGACTTGTATGTTTTGGCCTTTTCTAATATTTCAACTTTGTCAGGTTTTAGCCATCCAGTCTCTTGGCAATAGCCTCTTAGAGTCATAGAGATGTACAGCATGGAAACAGACCCTTTGGTCCAACCCATCCATGCCGACCAGATATCCCAATCCAGTCTAGTTCCACCTGCCAGCACCCGGCCCTTATCCCTCCAAGCCCTTCCTATTCATATATCCATCCAAATGCCTCTTAAATATTGCAATTGTACCAGCCTCCACTACATCCTCTGGCAGCTCATTCCATACACGTACCACCCTCTGCATATAAAGGTTGCCCTGTAGGTCTCTCTTATATCCTTCCCCTCTCACCCTAAACCTTATGCCCTCTAGTTCTGGACTCCCCAACCCCAGGGAAAAGACTTTGCCTTATACATGCCCCTCATAATTTTGTAAATCTCTATAAGGTCACCCCTCAGCCTCCGACACTCCAGGGAAAACAGCCCCAGCCTGTTCAGCCTCTCCCTATAGCTCAAACCCTCCAACCCTTCCAACATCCTTGTAAATCTTTTCTGAACGCTTTCAAGTTTCACAACATCTTTCCGATAGGAAGGAGACCAGAATTGCACGCAATATCCCAACAGTGGCCTAACCAATGTCCTGTACAGCTGCAACATGACCTCCCAACTCCTGTACACAATACTGTGACCAATAAAGGAATGCATACCAAACGCGCCTTTACTATCCTATCTGCCTGTGACTCCGTTTTCAAGGAGCTGAGAACCTGCACTCCAAGGTTTCTTTGTTCAGCAACACTCCCTAGGACCTTACCATTAAGTGGATAAGTCCTGCTAAGATTTGCTTTCCCAAAATGCAGCACCTTGCATTTATCTGAATTAAACTCCATCTGCCACTTCTCAGCCCATTGGCCCATCTGGTCAAAATCCTGTTGTAATCTGAGGTAACCCTCCTTGCTGTCCACCTCCAATTTTGGTGTCATCTGCAAACTTACTAACTGTACCTCTTATGCTCACATCCAAATCATTTATGTAAATGAAAAAAGTAGAGGACCCACCACCGATCCATGTGGCACTCCACTGGTCACAGGCCTCCAGCCTGAAAAACAATCCTCCACCACCACCCTCTGTCTTTTACCTTTGAGCCAGTTCTATACCCAAGTGGCTAGTTCTCCCTGTATTCCGTGAGATCAAACCTTGCTAACCAGTCTCGCATGAGGAACCTTGTTGAACACCTTACTGATGTCCATATGGATCACATCTACCGCTCTGCCTGATCAATCCTCTTTGTTACTTCCTCACAAAACTCAGTCAAGTTTGTGAGACATGATTTCCCACACACGAAGCCATGTTGACTATCCCTAATCAGTCCTTGCCTTTCCAAATACATGTACATCCTGTCCCTCAGGATTCCCTCCAACAACTTGCCCACCACTGACATCAGGCTCACCGGTCTATAGTTAGCCAACCTCCAGTCTTCCGGCACCTCACCTGTGACTATTGATGATACAAATATCTCAGCAAGAGGCCCAGCAATCACTTCTCTCGCTTCACACATAGTTCTAGGATACACCTGATGAGGTCCTGGGGATTTATCCACTTCTATGCGTTTCAAGACATCCAACACTTCCTCCTCTGTAATATGGACATTTTGCAAGATGTCACCATCTATTTCCCTGCAATCTATATCTTCCATATCCTTTTCCATAATAAATACTGATGCAAAATACTCATTTAGTATCTCGCCCATTTTCTGTGGCTCCACACAAAGGCCGCCTTGCTGATCTTTGAGGGGCCCCATTCTCTCCCTAGTTACCCTTTTGTCCTTGATGTATTTGTAAAAACCCTTTGGATTCTCCTTAATTCTATTTGCCAAGGCTATCTCATGTCCCCTTTTTGCCCTCCTGATTTCCCTCTTAAGTATACTCCTACGTCCTTTATACTATTGTCAGGGTTCACTCGATCTATCCTGTCTATACCTTCCATATGCTTCCTTCTTTTTCTTAACCAAACACTCACTTTCTTTAGTCATCCACATTCCCTATACCTACCAGCCTTCCCTTTCACCCTAACAGGAATATACTTTCTCTGGATTCTCGTTATCTCATTTCTGAAGGCTTCCCAATTTCCAGCTGTCCCTTTACCTGCAAACATCTGCCCCCAATTAGCTTTCGAAAGTTCTTGCCTAATACCGTCAAAATTGTCCTTTCTCTAATTTAGAACTTCAACTTTTAGATCTGGTCTACCCTTTTCCATCATTATTTTAAATCTAATAGAATTATGGTCACTGGCCCCAAAGTGCTCCCCCACTGACACCTCAGTCACCTGCCCTGCCTCATTTCCCAAGAGTTAGTCAAATTTTGCACCTTCTCTAGTAGGCACATCCACATACTGAATCAGAAAATTGTCTTGTACACACTTAACAAATTCCTCTCCATCTAAACCCTTAACACTATGGCAGTCCCAGTCTATGTTTGGAAAGTTAAAATCCCCTATCATTACCACCCTATTTTTCTTACAGATAGCTGAGACCTCCTTGCAAGTTTGTTTCTCAATTTCCCTCTGACAATTGGGGGGGGTCTATCATACAATGTCAATAAGGTGATCATTCCTTTCTTATTTCTCAGTTCCACCCAAATAACTTCCCTGGATGTATTTCCAGTAATATCCTCCCTCAGCACAGCTGAACTGCTTACCCTTATCAAAAATGCCACTCCCCCTACTCTCTTGCCTCCCTTTCTATCCTTCCTGTAGCATTTGTATCCTGGAACATTAAGCTGCCAGTCCTGCCCATTCCTGAGCCATGTTTCTGTAATTGTTATGATATCCCAGTCCCATGTTCCTAACCATGCTCTGAGTTCGTCTGTCTTCCCTGTTAGGCCCCTTGAAATAAATGCAGTTTAATTTATTAGTCCTACCTTGTCCCTGCCTGCCCTGACTTTTGGCTCGCTTCTGTTCTCAACTGTACCAGTCTCAGATTGATCTCTTTCCTCACTATCTCCCTGGGTCCCAACCCCACCCACGCACCCCCCCCTCTCAAATCTCCCTGCCAGTATATTAGTCCCTTTCAAATTTAGGTGCAATCCGTCTTCCTTGTACAGGTCACTTCTACCCCAAAGCGATTCTAATGGTCCAAAAATGTGAATCCTTCCCCCATACACCATCTCCTCATCTGCTCTATCCTCCTATTCCTGCCCTCACTAGCTCGTAGCACTAGGAGTAATACAGATATTACTACTCACGAGGACCTCATTTTTAAATTCTTGCCTAACTCTCTGTAATCTCCCTTCAGAATCTCAACCTTTTCCCTTCCAATGTTGTTGGTTCCAATGTGGGCAATGACCTCTTGCTGGCCCCTCTCCCCCTTGAGAACATTCTGCACCCTCTCTGAGACATCCTTGATCCTGGCACTAGGGAAGCAGCGCATCATTCTGATTTTTCGCTGCTGGCCACAGAAACGTCTGTCTGTACCTCGAACTAGAGAATCCCCTAACACAAGCAATCGCTTGGAACCTGACATTCCTGAAGAACATTCCTGAAGAAGGGCCTGTGCCCGAAACGTCGAATCTCCTGTTCCCTGGATGCTGCCTGACCTGCTGTGCTGTTCCAGCAATAAAGTTTCAACTTTGATCTCCAGCATCTGCAGACCTCACTTTCTCCTGGAACCTGACATACCCCTCGTTGCATTAGAGCCACTCTCCACACCAGAAACTTGGTTGTTCGTGCTACGTACCCCTGAGAGTCCATCACTCCCTACATTTTCCAAAACAGCATTCCTGTTTAAAATGGGTATATCCACAAAAGACTCCTGCACTAGCTGCCTACCTCTCTTACCTTTCCAGGAGTTAACAGTCACATAGATTAGTGTCTGAGACTCACCCCCCCCCCCCCCCCCATTACTGCCGTCCATCGCATAATGTTGCTGTTGCAAATTCCTCATTGCTTCTAATTGTCTCTCCAACCGATCCATTCGATCTGATAAGATTTGCAGCCAGCAGCATTTAGAGCAGATATAATCCACAGTAACCCTTAAACTCTCTTTAAACTCCCACATCTGACAAGAAGTACATATCACTCTATTAAAAGCGATTTTTGCTCCTTCACAATCTACAGACCTAGAAAATAACAGTGCCCCAGGTTAAATTAATAGTTATGGCTTCTATTTTAAGTTTAATCTATGCTATGGCTTTGACAGCATTGCCTTCCTTCATACGTACAGATACAAACTACTCGTTTAGTACGTCCGTTATGTCCTCTGTTCTTTAACTACCATTTTACCTCTTATGTGCCTTTAGTAGCCTTTTGGATTCCCCTATATGTGAACTGCCAATCTCTCATTTAAGTCAATCTCCTTTTTATAGGTGGTCTATTGTTCTATTATTGCTTTACTGGCCACCCTTCAATTTTAAGTGACCTAAGACAGTTCCATTCTCAAATCACTGAAGTTGACCTTCCTCTAATTAGCTATTTCTATTCTAGGTTGTTCCTTATTCTTTCCAAAGCCATCCAAAAACTAATGACACAAGCACCATTGTTCTTGAAGTGATGCTGTTATGAGCACATTTCAGACACTCCTTATTTGTGCTGTTTATACTGTTGTAAAAAGGGAGAGGGAGCTGTATTAAATTATTATAATTTCTCTACTTTAATGTCCATATGCAGAGATGTTTTTTAATCATGTTTATTTCCCCTTTTGAAATAGGCTGTGGTGTATTAATTTCAAACTCTGTGAAGCCTATTTTTTTCAATGGCCCCAACAAACACTGTTTAGGGTTTAGTTATGCATTCAAACGCAGGAATGATTGTTGTAACACATGCACACAGAAATATACAACAAAGAGTAATTTAAGAAAGGAAAAGGGTAGAAAGGTAGGGATTACAATTAATTAAGAATAATTTAATATGGGCATTAGCGCGTGATTTTTGTATGAGTGCAGAAAGTTAGTGCCCAGTAGAGTTTCTAAATCCGAGGAGTGTGGATGTGAGGAGGGTAGTTGAGTGAAGGCGGGATTTTGTGGCAGAATTTCTTCATTGTAGTTGAAGGTGTGTCCATCTTTTTGATGAACATCCAATTTCTTCCATAGTTGTGAAGTGGTCCAAGTTTGAGATAGGTTTTGCTCAGCCTGGGTTTGAACTGTAATGTTGGTGGGGCTCAGATTCCCAGCTGACTGATATTAATAACAATATCAACTGCAAGTGCTGGGAAAAATACTCAGCAGATCTGACGGCCTTTGTGGAGAGAGATATCAAATTAACCTTTTGAGTCCAGTTAGTTTTGTTTGAACTCCAAAGACAGCTCCAAAAAAAGAGTCACTGGACTTGAAAGGTTACCTCCGTTTCTGTTGACAGATGCTGCCAGACCTACTGTGTTTTTCCCGCACTTGCTGTTTCTATTTTAGACTTACAAGATCTAAAGCACTACTTTGCTTTCATTTGTATGCTAATAGCAATCTGCCTTTTACAGACTTGGGTGCGGGTAGGGGGGAAAGAGGAGCAGGTTCAGAAAGTGTACAGTTGAACCTCTTTCATGTACCGTGAGGTTTGGTCATGCAGTAGCATTCCTGGATGAATCATTTTTAACTTTACTAAGTAGATTCAATAGCTTTGAGTAGCAGCATTATTCCTTATATGGGATATCTGATCCATTCACACCATTTCAAGGATAAAGAGTTGATAGCTCTCCCTTTATTTTCTCAGCCTTGGAGAAGCATCTCATCTCCTGGTTCTTTAAGTTTGAAGATTGGAAGGTGTGACATTCCTGGGGGGCGCTCGTTTTAGCTTTTGTCCTGTCTAATTGCTGCTGAAAATTTTGTAGTCAACTTAAATATTGTGATTGGCAGTGGCCGTGCTATAGTTCAGCAATGTTCATTTTAAAATTTGAACTAAAAAGTATAGCTTTAGAAACAAATTATCTCTTTCAGGGGTTAGAGAACCTGACAATACTATTACTGCTAGCCCAGTGTATCGTGGAATAATTAAAGTTCCACACTTTCAAGGTGCATAGCAACCTCCCTGCAAATTTGCTCCTCTACATCTTTCCCCTAGTAGATGTCCTATGTCATGCATCCGGCAGTGTAGTTGTATCTCAATTGTTTCTTAGAGATGTACAGCATGGAAACAGACCCTTTGGTGCGACTCGTCCATACTGACCAGATATCCTAAACTATTATTGTCTCATTTGCCAGCACTTGGCCCATATTCCTCTAAACCCTTCCTATTCATATACCCATTCAGATACCTTTTTAAATATTGTAACTGTACCAGTCTCCTCCACTTCCTCTGACAGCTCATTCCATACACACACTACCCTCTGTGTGAAAAAGTTGTCTCTTAGGTCTCGTTTTAAATCATTCCCTTCTCACCATAAATCAATGCCCCTCATTCTGGATTCCCAACCCCATGGAAAAGACCTGTCTATTTATCCTATCCATGCCCCTCATGATTTTATAAACCTCTTGAAGGTTACCCTCTGCCTCCAGTGCTCCAGGGAAAACAGCCCCAGCCTATTCAGCCTCTCCCTGTAGCCCTATTCCTTCAACCCTGGTAACATCTTGTAAATCTTTTCTGAACCCTTTCAAGTTTCACAACATCCTCCCATAGGAAGGGGACCGGAATTGCACGCAATATTCCAACAGTGGCCTAACCAACGTCCTGTACAGCCGCAACATGACCTCCCAACTCCTGTACTCAATACTCTGACCAATAAAGAAAAGCATACCAAACGCTGCCTTCACTATTAGAATATTCTCTCTCTTCAGTAATATTCTTCTTAATATTGCTCTCTGAATAATGCTTTGGTTGTATGTTCGCTGTCTCTAATTTATCTTTTCAAATGTTTACACAAAATCTTTTCAAATATCACAATTTAGTCACGCTTTCAAGTGGATTTCAAATACTTATCTCTGGGTGAATAAATAAGTTTCTCTTCTTCGTCTGTTTCTTTCTCAGATATTGGGCAAACCTGAAACTTTGGTTCAAGCAAAAAATTAGCAAAGAGGAATTTGACGTGGAAGCAAGGAGACTCCTTACTCACGACAATGGTAAGATCAATGCCCTTATTTCCCTTGCTGCAACAGATGTACCTGAGGATTTTGAGATTGCTAAGGTATACACAAAGGGGGCTCTGCAGTCAGCATACTCATTTTCACGTTTCCTCTGCCTGAGATGCACTTCAAGGTGCAGTTACATTTGTGGGATTGTCTTAAACTCCCCCACTGCGGAAAATGTGTAGATCGAGTAGGGAGGTGCATTGAACTGATTCAGAACTTGCCTCTACCCAATCCTTTTTCCTTCGTGGTCAGAGCTTGCAAGTTACTAGAAGGGCAATGTTAAGGATCCTCAGTAGCTCAGCATTTACACAATAAATACAAGGAGTGTCTTCAAATCATTCCCATAAAGGAGAATATATGAATTGTCAAGTGCAGACTATGAATTGTCAATTGTTAGTATAAGTTTCATTTCATCAAAGATTTATATATTTAAAAATCAGTTTCTGTGGCCAAGAACTAAATTGTGATCACCTTTATATTAAAAAAAGACTAAAGTGGTTTCTTGATAATTAGGGTTACAAACTTTCTATTCAAAGTTCTAGGCTCAAGAATCATTCAAGTTTGTTATTTGTGTGTTTGAGATATGGCATTAGGCTATATTTTGTCATCATCCAACTTAATTCTTTCAGTTTAAGTTCCATAGTTGTTAGCTGCTGAGAGATCAGTTTGAGGTTATGGCTGTGATCTCCTGAAAGAGCAGAGTTGATTTCATCTGTTCTTGAGAAACAGCAAGAATCTGGCAGCAATCTTTAAGATCTCTGAGTCATTATGGTAATCTGAGTAAACAATTGGCTCTCCAAGTTCTTGACTGAACATTTCCAACAGCTTTATACTTCCTTTTATGACACATTCAACCATACAGTCTTCCTGGTATTCCAGTGTGGTCCCAACAAAATATGTGAAAATGTTTATGTAATCATCCCTTGACAGGGGAGAACATTTCATTTTCCAAACTTCCTACAGACCTGCCTGCATAATATATAGTTGGACAATATGATGTTTGATTGTGATATTATTCCATATCAGACTGAGAACAGTCAGTTGTTAGAGAGAAATATATGTTAAAGAAACTCAAGTTTGTTGGGTTTAAGGCATATTCTGTTCTATGCAGACCGATTGTGATCTTGCTCAAAAACAGCTCATGAAATTCAGCGTTACTTTTATATTTTTCAAGAACAGTCAGTACGGTGATATAGTCAAAGGTTTGAAGCCTGGTTTCAGTCCCTTTGCAGCCAGCATCATTACTCAGGGTCTGGAACACAATGGACCATATCTCGGCTCCCTGGAGGTTTCCAGCGTGCACAAATGTCCACTCCAATACTTTACTGGTAAACTTAACAGTGTTTGCAATTTGAAGTTAGGTCACCTCTCCCAGAAATGAAATGAATTGACTGATATTTGCAGAATTTTGAGGTAGCAATCCAATCATTGTTGTGATCGAAAGCTCTGTAAACTGAAATCTGTAGATGTCATTGAAGAATTAGATCCTCCCCTTTCAGTGTGCTCAAAGAGTGGGGACAGAATCTCAATCAGGCATTGTGAAGTTTACATACCTTTGAAGTTTACAGATTGTTTGTTTGGAATTAAAGCTGTGTTGATTGTCTTTATCATTCATTGAGTCATGCAACATAGAAGCCCAACCAGTCCATGCTGAACATAATCTCAAACTAAACTAGTCCCATCTGCCTACTCCTGACCCATATCCCTCCAAACCTTTCTTATTCATGTATCCATCCAAATGTCTTTTAAATGTAATTGTACCCCCATCCTCCACTTCCTTAGCAAGCCATCCTCTGTGTAAAACATAATTTGCCTCAGTCCACTCCTCGTACAATTGTGACCCTGAGTCTTGAAACTCCCCATCTTAGAGAAAATAGGGCTGTCATCAACTCTACCTGTACCTCTCATTATTTTATAACCATCTGTCACGTCACCCCTCAATCTCCTAAGCTCCTGTGAAAAAAGTCCCAGCCTTCCAAACCTTCCATACCTTGCAATGTTTTGGTAAATCCCTTCTGAACCCTCTCCAGCTTGATAATGTCCTTCTTATAATTGGGTGACCAGAATTGGACACAGTATTCCAGAAGGGGCCTCACTAATATCCTGTGCAACTTCAACATAACGTCCCAACTCCTATACTCAAAGGACTGAGCAATGAAGGCAAGCATGTGAAATGTCTTTTTAACCATCCTATCCATATGTGATGCAAACTTCAAAGAATGATGTACCTGCACCCCTAGGTCCCTCTGTTCTACAACACTACCCAAGGCCCTACCATTAATTGTATAAGCCCTACCCGTGTTTGTGTACCAAAATGCAATACCTTGCATTTATCCAGATTGAACTTCATCTGACATTTTTCACCCATTGACCCATTTAATCAAATCCTTTTGTAATTTAAAAAAAACCTTCTTCACTGTCTACTATACCACTAACTTTGGTGTCCTCCACACACTTACTAACCATGCCTTGTATATTCTCATCCAAATCGTTTATATAAATAACAAACAGAAGAGGAGCCAGAACCGATCGATCCCTGTGGAACACCACTGGTCGCAGGCATCCAGTCCGAAAAGCAACCCTCCACCATTACGTTCTATTTCCTGCCATTAAGCCCATTAAGTATCGAATTGGCAACCCTGAATCCTGTGTGATCTAACTTTACTAATTTGTCCACCATGTTAAACCTTGTGTATTTTACTAAAATACAAAGAAACAATGCCTACTGCTGTACCATAATCAACCCTTTTGGTTCATTGTGCTATTATGTCATGGAGTTATACAACACAGAAACAGACCCTTTGGTTCAATTTGTCCATACCAACCAAATTTCCCAAACTAAACTAGTCCCGCTTGCCTGTTTTCGGCCTATATCCCTCTAAACCTTTCCTATTCATGTACTGACTGAACTGTCTTTTAAATGTTGTAACTACCTGCATCTACTACTACCTCTGGCAGTTCATTCCATGTCCGAACCATTGTGTGGAAAAAGTTGCTCCACAGGTCCCTTTTAAATCATTCTTCTGTCACCTTAAAATATATATCCCCTAGTTTTGAACTCCCCTGTACCAGGGAAAAGACCTTTGCTACTCACCTTATCTACGCCACTCATAATTTTATAAACTTCTAAAAGGCCATTCCTTAACCTCCTATGCGCCAGTGAAAAATGTCCCAGCCTGTCCTTATAATTCAAACTCCAGTCCTAGTAAATCTTTTCTGAACCATCTCCAATTTATTAATATTCTTCCTATAGCAGGGTGACCAGAACTGGCCACAGTATTCCAGAATGAACTCACCAATGTCCTGTACAACCTCAACATGACGTCCCAATCCCTATAGTCAAAGGTCTGAGCAATGAAGGCAAGCATGCTAAACACCTTCTTAACCACCCTGTCTAACTAACGCAGCTTTCAAAGAACTATGTACCTGAATCCAGAGGTGTCTCTTTTTGACAACATCGCCCAGGGCTGCACCATTAACTTTATACATCATGCTGTCTCCTGAGAAATGAATTATTTAAGGCTGTGATTTATTGCTGCTGTGAATCACACCCAGGGCTGAACCTTTATTCCACTCTTGTTCTGTGATTTGAAGAAGCAGTAATTCAGGACTGAGGCTTGATTCACATGGGAAGTGTTGCCATATAGGAGCAGCATGAAGACCTTTTTTACTGTGATCAGACTGTCAGTCGTGCGTGTTAAGCATTTTGTTTTCGAAGGTTCAGCAAGTTTGTTAAAAAACTGATGAGAAATTAACTGGGCAAACCAGTCTCTCATCAGAACATTTAGAGAGTTTAGATTTTTCTGGCTTGTGAAGTGATTATAGAGTCGATGAAGATAATCAAAGTGGAGTTGGAGAAGTTCCTCACAATTGACAGCATTGCACACAAAAGACTGGGTTTTGCTGAGGAGAGGTATGGGAGTGATTGGGAGACAAATCTCCTGGTAAATGTTGACCCTGTTGTTTGTGGAGATTTTGGAACTCAGGTTGGATGTCCTGATCCCGTGAACTTGCTGGTTTGCACATTCATAACAGTATGAATCATTAATGTGTCATTATTTTATCAGCAAAATATGGTGCATGATTTCAGTTTCTCCTGCATTCTCTTGTAAAAGTAAAATTCGGAACAACTATTGTTTATTTAACTGAAGAATATTTTCCACGTGATAGGGCATGGAATGAGCGATTAAGGCATTTTGAAGCTGAATGTGTCTTGAATCAGTGATCAATTGAGCAAGGACCACATGCCCTTTATTGGAATTTCGGTAGTGCATAATAACCCCACAGGGCAATGCTGTGCCATGGCAGCTTTAGGAATATCTGAAGTTGGAAGATAGTGAGAGGGATGTTTTTTAATTCATTTGTGGGATGTCATAGAGTCGTAGAGATGTACAGCAGGGAAGCAGACCCTTCGGTCCAACCCATCCATGCCCACCAGATATCCCAATCCAATCTAGTCCCACCTGCCAGCACCCGACCCATAGCCCTCCAAACTCTTCCTATTCATATACCCATCCAAATGCCTCTTAAATGTTGCAATTGTACCAGCCTCCACCACATCCTCTGGCAGCTCATTCCATACACGTACCACCCTCTGCGTGAAAAAGTTGCCCCTTAAGTCTCTTTTATATCTTTCCCCTCTCA
>NC_057720.1:78661512-78687154 GCF_004010195.1 Chiloscyllium plagiosum | reverse complement strand
CAGATCTTGTTGCATTTGAATATGGACTGCTTCAATATCTGAGAAGTTGCGAGTGGTGCTGAACATTGTGCAATCATTGGCGAACATCCCCACTTCTGACCTAATGATGGAGGGAAGTTCGTTGATGAAGTAGCTGGAGATGTTTGGGCCTCGCCACTACCCTGAGGAACTCCTGCAGACATGTCCTGGAGCTCCGATGACTAGCTTCCAACAATCACAACTGTCTTTCTATGTGTCAGGTATGACTTTAACCACCACAGTGTTTGCTCCCTGATACCCATTGTTTCCAGTTATGCTAGGGAACCTTGATGCCACTTTGGTCGAATGTAGCATTGATGTCAAGAGCTCTCACTCTCACCTCACCTCACCTCTGGAATTCAGCTCTTTTGTCCATGTGTGAACCAAGGCTGAAATGAGATCAGGAGCTAAGTGGCCCTGGCAGAAACCAAACTGGGCATCGCTGAGCAGGTGCTGCTTGATAGCAATGTTGATGATACCTTCCATCACTTAACTGATGATCTAGAGTAGACTCGGGCAGTAATTGGCCAGTTTGGATTTGTCTAGCTTTTTATGTCCAGGATATACCTGGGGCAATTTTCCATATTGTCGGTAGATGCCAGTGTTGAAACAATACTGTGACAGCTTGGCATGGGGAGCAGCAAGTTCTGGAGTACAAGTCTTCAATGCAATTGTCGGAATGTTATCAGGGCCTATAGCCTTTACAGCATCCAGTGTCTCCAGCAGTTTTTTGATACCACGTGGAGTGAATGGAATTGGATGAGGACTGGTATTTGTGATGCTGGGGACCACTGGAGGAGGCTGAGATGGATCGTCCACTCAGCAATTCTGGCTGAAGATTACTGTGATAAACACAACCTTATCTTTTGCACTAATGTTGGTGCATGTGTAATCTGAAGACATGAGGCTTCATGGGGTCCAGAGTTAATGCTGAGGACTCCCAGAGCGACTCCCTCCTTACTGGACTTCTACCTCTTCTGGTCTGTCCTGGTGAGACAGGCCAAATCCAGGGATGGTGATGGTGGCGTCAGGAATGTTGTCTGTAAGGTTGATTTGTGAGTGTGACTATGTTAGGCTGTTTATTGACTATTCTGTGAGACAGCTCTTCCAATTTTGGCACTAGTCCCCAGATATTAGTAAGGAGGACTTTGCAGTGTCAGCAGAGCTATTTCTGCTATTGTCCTTTCCATCCAGTTTCATTTCTTTGAGACTTTGTAGCAACTGGTATGACTGAATGCTTGCTAGGTCATTTGAGGGCAATTAAGAGTCAGTATTTCTGTAGGCAACATCAGGTAAGGATGACTGACTTCCTTCTCTGAAGGACATGAGTTTTTCCTTAAAAAAAACACAATTTCTGACAATGGTTTCCATCATCTCCCATGGTGGGACCAAACCTGGTCCCCAGAACATGAGCTGAGTTTGTCGATTAATAGTCAAGTGAAAGTACCACTTGGGCATCGCCTCCCCATAGATTGATCCCAATAATTGAAATATCTAAAAGGCAAAGGAGAATTCTAGGGAGAAGCTAGGTTAAACAAGTAAAATTTGGGAGAGGTACATCAAAAATAAATATTATAATAACTGGGGTTTTGAGTGTGAAAGACAGGAGGTAGGTAAAGAAGAAGCAAAACTGTTGGATCTGGGATGTGCATGAGTGCTACTTCAAGGCAGTCACATGATACAATGCTTCTGTAAATTGGTTGCATATTTGATGGATGAACTGCTATTACTTTTAAGAAATCGTCAAACCACAATAGTAGTCAAAAGTTACTTTCAAGCTCTTTGACTACACCAGCTTGACATACAATTTAGGTTACAATGGATCTTCAGTAGCCACTTGATATTTTAGAACAAGTCAGCATAGATTTAGTAAGGGGAGGTCATGCCTGACAAACCTGTTAGAATTCTTTGAAGAGGTAACAAGTAGGTTAGGCCAGGGAAACCCAGTGGATTTATCTACCAAGATTTCCAAAAGGCCTTTGATAAGGAGGCTGCTGAGTAAGGTGAGGGCCCATGGTGTTTGAGGTGAGCTACTGGTGTAGATTGAGGATTGGCTCTCTGACGAAGGCAGAGAGTTGGGAGTTTTTCAGAATGGCAGCTAGTGATAAGTGATATCCTGCAGGGTTCAATGTTGGGGCCGCACCTTTTCGCTTTATATATAAATGATCTGGATGAAGAGACTGGGGGCATTCTGGTGAAGTTCATCGAGGATACAAGGTTAGACGGACAGGCAGGTAGTACTGAGGAGGTGAGGAGGCTGTAGAAAGATTTAGACGGCTTAGGAGAGCGGTCCAAGAAACGACTGATGAAATTCAATGTGAGCAAATGTGAGGTCTTGCACTTTGGAAGAGAGAATACAGGTATGGACTATTTTCTAAATGGTGAGAAAATTCATGAAGCCAAAGTACAAAGTGATCTGGGAGTGCTAGTCTAGGATCCTCTAAAGGTTAACTTACAGGTTGAGTCCATTATTAAGAAAGTAAATATAATGTTGTCATCTATCTCAAGGGTTGGAATGTAAAAGCAACGATGTGCTACTGGACTTTATAAAGCTCTAGTTAGGCCCCATTTAAAATACTGTGTCCAATTCTGGGCCCCACACCTGAGGAAGGATATATTGGCACTGGAGCATGTCCAACGGAGATTTACATGGATGACCCCTGGAACGGTAGGCCTAACATACAATGATCGGCTGAGGATCCAGGGATTGTATTCATTAGAGTTTAGAAGGTTGAGGGGAGATCTAATAGAAACTTACAAGATAATGCACGGCTTAGAAAGGGTGGATGCTGGGAATTTGTTTCTGTTCGGTGGGGCTGCTGGGACCCATGGGCACAGCCTTAGAATTAAAGGGGATCAATTTAGAACTGAAATGAGACATTTCTTCAGCCAAAGAGTGTGGGCCTGTGGAATTCATTGCCATGGAGCACAGTGGAGGCCAGGAAGTTCAATGTTTTTAAGGCAGAGATTGATAAATTCTTGATCTCGCAAGAAATTAAGGGCTATGGGGAGAGTGCGGGTAAGTGGCATTGAAATGCCCATCAGCCATGATTGAATGATGGAGTGGACCCAGTGGGCCGAATGGCCTTACTTCCACTCCTAGGTCTTATGGTCTATTTACATTGACATTCATGTTTATCCTTGATAGTTTTATTAAGGTCATGCTAAAATAAGCAATCGCTTTCCTTTCCAGTGCATTCGCATAATGACTTCTTGCTTGCCATCCTCACTAGATGTCAGATCATGGTTTCTGCTCCAGGTACGTGGTAAGATTTGACCTGGTTGAGAATTTTAGACACTTACTGTGGTTTGTTTTATTTGTATATTGTTAGCGTTGGAACTTTCTACTCATTCATCCACAGCCAAATCAAGTTTCTTCCAGTGTGTTTAATGTGTTGCTGAATTCAGTTTTTCCACTTCATGTTATAATTCAATGCATGCCCTTGCCAAGTGAAAATTTTCTGGACTTTATAGCTTCAAAGTTAAACACTGAGCAAATAAATCGATTCATAGAAAATAAAGCGAAATACCCTAAATTCAGTACTGATAATAGGTCATCAACTGGAAATATGAGCACTTTCTCCCTTTCTGTCTCCTCACATACAATTTTAATTGCTGAGTATTTCCAGAACACACTGAGCCAAGAATTGCTTTGCTTAAAATCATTTGGTCATGGAGAAGACGGAGAACAAAGGGACTTTCTGTGGCAAGTAATGGATACTTCTAGGTATTCTTAGAAACTTTACAGTCAGATTTATAAATTACGTTTTGACTTTTTAAATTCATTTGTGGGATGTGGGTGTTACTGGCTGGCCAGCATTGATTGTCCATCCCTCGTCGCCGTAAAGAAGGTGGTGGTGAGCTGCCTTCTTGAACCACTCCTGTAGGTTAACCCACAATGCCTTTAGGGAGGTAATTCCAGGATTTTAATTCAGCCACCATCAAATAATTGTGTTTATTTCTAAAATTTCATGAATTCAATTCTAATAATTGCCAGAGTTTTGAACCTGGATAGAATTTCAACTTGTCCTTTGAGCAGACAAGCTAAACTACTTTGCGAAGAATGTGAAGTGTAGAAAGAGGCCATATGGTTCATAGCATGTGTGTGTCTGTCTGGCTGGCTGTAGGAAGGGGCAGTTCACTTTGTGCCAATCGCCTACCTTCGCCCCATACCCTGCTCCTCTTTTTTTAGATGATCCAATTTCTTCATGACCCCTGGACTGAAGCTACCTCCGTGATACACGTGGACTATGCATTTCACATTATCCTAACTGCTTTTGCGTGAAACACTTTTTCCTCATATTGGCATTGATTTTCTTGCCTCTTGTCTTAGTTTGTGCCCTCTGGTTTTCAATTCATCCACCAACTGAACCAATTTTTCCTTGCATACCCTAATCACTTTGAATGCTTCTATCAAATACTCCCTCCACTATCTCTTTTCCAATGAAAGCAGTCCCAACTTTCCAAATCTTTCGACGTAATGATTTATATGTACCTTCTTTATATTCTGTTCGTTCTAGTATTTGTGTAAATCCTAAAGTGTAAGTAATGAAGAATTAAGATTGGACTAAACCATTTTTTACCTTGAACTTGCTCTGCCACATGAGCAGATCATGGCCAGTTTGATTATGGCCTCGTCCCAATATCCTGGCTATTCAATATCCTTTGATTTCTGCCTTGAAGATATTCTATGATGTCTCCACTGTTGTCTGGGGAAGAGAATTTCACAAACACCCAACCGTCTGACAAATATGTATTTTCCTAATTTCTGTTTTAAATATGGCACTCCTTATTTTTCAACTGTATCCCTAGTTATAGTTTCTCCTACAAGGAGAAATTTCCTTTCAGCATCCATTGCATCAAGATTTATCAGGATTTTATACATTCCAAAAGATCAATCTGATTCTTCTAAACTTCATTAAATACAGGCCTGTGTGATCTTTTCTTATAGGATAACCCCTCCACCCCAGGAATCAGTCAAATGAACATTATTTGAACTGCTTTTAATATCTGTCCTTGAACAAGGGATCAAAACCCCAGGTAATGCACTCTAGATGTGGTCTCACCAGTGCCCAAGACAACTGTAGCAAAACAATGGTAGATTGGAGTCATAGAGTTTTACAGCACAGAAACAGCCCCTTCGGCCTAACTCATCCATTCCAACCAGATATCCTAAACTGATCTAGTCCCATTTGCCAGCATTTGGCTCATATCCCTCTAAACCCTTCCTATTCAAGTTAGTGAGACACTATTTTCCTAATTAGTCCTTACCTTTTCAAATGCACGTAAATCCTGTCCGTCAGAATCCTCTCCAACAACTTACCCACCACTCGTGTCAGGTCCTGGCTTTTCATTACTACCTTTCTTAAATAATGGCACCATGTTAGCCAACCTCCAACCTTTTGGCACCTCACCCATGGCTATCAATGACACAAATATCTCAGCAAGCACCCCAGCAATCTCTCCCTAGCTTACCACAAAATTCTGGGATACACCTGATCAGGTGTGGATTTAAAACCTCCTGCACCTCCTCTTCTGTAACATGGACACTTTTACATCCTCGGTTCTCTAGCTTCCATATCTTTCTCCACAGTAAATACTAATTTGAAATACTCGTTTAGTATCTCACCCATCTTCTGTGGTTCCACATAGATGGCCTTATTGATCTTTAAGGGGCCCTATTCTCTTCCAAGTTATTCTTTTGCCGTTAATGTATTTATTGAATCTCTTTCAATTCTCCTTAACCCTATTTGCCAAAACTATCTCATGTCCCCTTTATGCCTTCCTGATTTTCCTCGTAAGTGTACTCCTACTGGCTTTATACTGTTCTAGGGATTCATTTGATCCCAACTGTCTATACCTGACATATGCGTCCTTTTTCTTGACCAGAGCCTCAATTTCTCTAGTCATTTCGCACCTACCAGCATTGCCCTTCGTACTAATGCTGTCTCTGACCTCTCATTATCTCATTTTTGAAAGTCTCCCACTTTGCAACTGTCCCTTTATCTGTGAATAGCCTCTCCCAATCAACTTTTGAAAGTTCCTGCCAAATACCATCAAAATGAGCCCTACTCCAATTTAGAACTGTAATTTTAGATCAGGTCTATCCTTTTTTTGAAACTATTTTAAAACCAATAGAATTATGATCACTGGCCTCAAAATGCTTCCCACTGACACTCCTGTCACTTGTCCTGCCTTATTTCCCAAGAGAACATCAAGTTTTGCTCTTTCTCTAGCATATGCATCCACATATTGAATAAGAAAAGTTTCTTGTACACACATAACAGATTCATCTCCATCCAAGCCCTTAACACTGTGGCAGTCCCACCTTCTATTTGGAATGTTAAAATCCCCTACCATTACAACCCTGTTGTTCTTACAAATATCTGAGATCTCCTTGCATTTCAAATTTGCTTTTCAATTTCTCGCTGTCTATTGGGAAGCCTTTAGTACAATCCAAATCATCCCTTTCTTCTTTCTCAGTTCCACACATATAACTCCACTGGACATTCTCCCAGGAATATCCTTTTTAAGTATAACTGTAATGTTATCCTTGACCAAAAATGCCACTCCCCTCCTCTCTTGCCTCCCTTTTCTATCCTTCCTATAACATCTGTACCCTGGAACATGTAAGCTGTCAGTCCTGCCCTTCCCTGAGTTTCTGTAAAACCTGCAATATTCCCCCCTTCAAATACCACCACCACCATGGGTTTAAAGCCTCCTGAGTAGCAGTAGCAAATCTCTGGTGCAATCCATCCTTATACAGATCACTTCTTCCCCAGAAGAAAGAATAAATCTCAATGAATCTAAAATGTGAATCCCTGCCGCTGCACTATGCATTCATTTTCCCTATTCTCCTATTCCCACTCTTACTAGCACATGGCACCGGGACTAATCCAGACATTACTTTTAACCTTCTGCCTAATTTTCTATATTCTCTCTGCAGAACCTCATCTCTTTCTACATCGTTGGTGCCAACATAGACAATGACCTTCTGCTTGTCACTCTCATCTCTGTGTATTGTAAATATCTTAATTATCCTTGGGGACCTTTTTGTTTTCCAGTGAAACTGAGCATTTAATTTACCAATTAAAAATTTCTCCAGTAGTCAACAGCAGTTTTAATTCCAGTTTGCTCATCCCGAATGGGGGTCTTTGTATCATTGTATACTCTCCATGTTTAGGAGGAAAGGAATTGAGCATGCAACAGTGAAGTTAGAAATGAATATGGTAACCAAAGCTATTTTAATAAAATCTTATGGAAGATAATTTTGTTTAAGGTCAGTCTCTGCTTGTGTACCCATTCCCTTTCATAGAATGATAGAATCCCTACAGTGTGGAAACAGGCCATTTTGCCCAACAAGTCCACACCGACCTTCAGAAGAGTACCCCACCCAGACCCATTCCCCTACCCTATTATTCTACATTTCCCCTACCCTATTACTCTACATTTCCCCTACACATCTCTGAACACTATGGGCAATTTAGCATTGCCAATTCACCTAATCTGCACATCTTTGAACTGTGGGAGGAAACCGGAGCTCCTGGAGGAAACCCACGCAGGTGCTGGGAGAATGTGCAAACTCCACACAGTCGCCAGAGGCTGGAATCGAACCCGGATCCCTGGTGCTGTAATGCAGCAGTGCTCACCACAGAGCCACTGTGCTGCACTGAATACAATTTCTAAATACAAATACAGGTTGTCTAGTGTGATAAATGTCTATTGTGCTTGAAAATAACTTGAAACATTACAACCATTGAAATGGAGAAGTGCATGACTTTGCAAGGAAATCCCAAATTCCTAGAGATTTTTCTCCTTCAGGGTCTTTTATCACAGAGATAAACAATTGAAACTGAATTTATTCCTAGTCATTTGTCTCATGACTCATTCCGAGTCCTTGTCCTCATGGAATGACATGCTGGGAGGAACCATGCTCAGCAATGCAACAGGTTCCAAGCCTGGAACAGTTTTATCTCCCTTCCCCAAGATGTTTTTGCAAAGAAAGTGTGATAGAGGTTTTCTGCCAATTGATTAAATCATGTGGTGAAAGTGCATGTTTTAAACATTCTTCCTGTTTTGGATTGTTTTGATTGGATCGATAGTAGCTTATAAAGTTTTCTTTGTGACATTCAAGACAAGTTGAGTCATTGCATGCAACATTGTCATCGATCTTCCTTGAAAAGTACATTTATGTTTATTTTGTATTTTTCCTGTTCCAGAAAGTGGCACTTCTCTTCTGTGGACCAGTCCATCTGCAGCCAAATCAAGTAAACCTAAAAACAAGAAAAAGTTTCCATCTCTCCGTGCAAAATTCGAAGTGAGTTATTTCCAACCTCAGTAGCTTTTTCTCTCTCACTTTGATCACTTATTTTGTATAGTTTTTTTTTTTGGCCCTTTTTTCATCTTTTGGAAGAAGGCAATTTAGTTGCTTAATCGGGGCAGCAAAATATGTCAGTTAGTCCTAACAAGAAACAGTAATAAGCACAGGGTTTATCTGTTGAGTATTGAGATGAACTGTTGGCTGTAATGTTTTGTTGTGCCATTTTTATGCCTGTCAGTCATAATTTATCATATGCACAGGCAGTTTCGCCATTTTTGGAAAATCTTTTCAATGTGACATTTTCCAAAATTTTTGTTAGTTTTAAAATATGACCTAATTGCTACTACCATAAACTTCCAATGCATATTTTACGTTGAATTACATTTGCTCTTCTCCAGTTGAGGTAACATTATAATGTAGTTTTCAAATTCAGACACGTAACCGATTCACTTCCTTAGTTATATATTGAAGTTGACCATGTACTATTTGAAGAGAGATTCCTTTAATACCCTCCATTATTAATGTAATGGTAGATGGTCCAGGCTCCATTTCTTGTTATTGTATCCATCTGAGTATTAAAAACGTATTAAAGTTTCTTAAAAGTGAAGCCAATGATAAAATGATCTCTGCTACTGCTGTGCTCCAAAGAATCAATCTTCCAACTTTTTTATGTGTAAAAATTCTTTTTGATTGAGATTTTTGTATGCTTTATAAATGCTTTTAAGTGGCATTTTGCAATTTAACGTAGTGCATGGTGTGGATTTTCCTCCAGCATCGTTTTCAAGCACAAAATCCTTTATCAGGAGCACAGCACTTTGTGGCAAAGGACCCTCAAGAAGATGATGATGTAAAGTTTTGCACTCATACAATGGTGCTTCCCACAAGAGGCCAGCTAGAAGGTCGAATGATAGTAACAGCTTATGAATGTGGACTGGATAATGTATCTGAAGATGCAGTGACAGCAGTGGTGCATGCCGTGGAGGTGCTGTAATGAAATTGGCTTGTGTTTTGTTTTCTTTTTCTGCTCTAATAATTCTGTGATGTGTATCTTCTTGTACCCCTATCATCTCTCGTCAAGAGTAGACATTTAATTTCAAGACACATTTTTTAATCACATCTGTGCAATCACTAAAATTGCCTACATTGCCTTCCATAATGATGCCAGTTGTTCCTGTTTCAGCTCATCTGCTGCTGAAATCCTCATTCAAGTTGCCTTCAGATTTGGCTGTTCAAACATATCCCTGGCCTTCCTTTTTTCTTGACTATGTTTGTTTTCTCATACAATGTTTTTTGAGCAATAATCGTCAACCAGTTTGTTGATGATTCTTCACTGAAATCGTAGGTTGGGATAATTTGCAACTATTTGAGTGGGTGGATGGGCACTCAATTTAATGTCTCAGCCAAACCATTATGCCTCTGACAGTGCAGATGTTTCTCAGTACTGCACTGATGTGCTCGTCTAAATTTTCAACTTCAACTCTGGGGTTTGAACCCATGATCTTGTGACTCAGCCAAGTACATTAACCATTGATTCACATGCACTGCACTTTTATTAGACACTAGCTTAGGGTTCAATAGAATGCACTGCACTTAATTATAGAATTAATATTATGATTACAGAAGGAGGCCATTTAGACCATCATGCCTGCTTTGGCTGTATTACCTCGTGCCAATCTCCTGTCTTTTCCCAATATCCCTGCCCATCACTATTGTCCAAAAAAATCCAAGACAAAACTTGAATGCCTCAGTTGAACCCACCTCCACCACATTTCTGTGCAGTGCATTCCATACCCTAACAACTCACTGGGTGAAAAGGTTTTGTTCTCGCATCACCCTTGCTTCATTTGTACATCATTTTAATATGTGCCATTGAATTCTTGTTTTCTTTTCAAATGGAAACAACTTCACCCTTCTACTCTGATCACTGTGTTTATGATTTTGGAAAAACTCAATCAGATCTCCTCTCAGCCATCTTCTGTCCAGGGGGAACAATCCCAATTTCTTCAGTATATCCACATAGCTGAAGTTTCTCATACCTGGAACCATTCTAGTAAATTGCTTCTGCCATCTCTAAAATGCATTTGCATCTCTCTTATAATGCAGAGCCCACACTTTACACAATACTCCAGCTGATGTCCAACACGTATCTTACACAAATTCTGCATCGTCTCCTTGCTTTTATACTCTATGCCCCTAGTAATAAAGCCAAGAAAACTATCTATATTTACTGCTGTCTCTACCTGACCTGCCACCTTCAGTGATCTGCACATATGCAGTCAGGTCCCCTTGTTCCTACACCTCTTTTGAATTGTGTTTTCTATATTTTATGATCTTTTAGTGTTCTTTCAATCGAAGTGTATCACCTCATACTTGTCTGCATTGCACCTTATCTGCAACCTATCTGCTCACTTCTCCAGCTTGTCAATGTGTTTTGGGAGTTCCACATTGTCCTCATCCCAGTTTACAATTCTTCCGCCTTTAGTGTTATTTGCAAACTTGAAAATTGCCCCCCTGTATATCAGGAAAAGCAAGGGTCCCAATTTCAACCCCTCTGGGAATTCTACTGGAAACCTACCTTCAGTCTGAAAAATATCCATTGACCATTACTGTTTTCTATTAATCATCTAATTGTGTATTCACATCGCCACTGTTCTTTTTATACCATAACCTTTAATTTTCCTCACCAGCCTGTTGTGAGGCACTTTATCAAATGCCTGTAATCCCATGCATGCCACATCAAAAGCAATACCGCTTTTCATTACCTCTTCAGAAAGCTTGAGCAAGGTTGGCTAAACACAATTTTTTCTTTAGAAATGTAAATGTTCACAAGCAACTGATGCTGCATTATTGATGCACCCCTCACCGAGTCAAAAGAACTTTGGATTTGGGCCATACTCAAATAAGTTGAAACTTTATTGCTGGAACAGCACAGCAGGTCAGGCAGCATCCAGGGAACAGGAGATTCGACGTTTCGGGCACAGGCCCTTCCTCAGTTTCTTCCCTGGATGCTGCCTGACCTGCTGTGCTGTTCCAGCAATAAAGTTTCAACTTTCTCCCTGGATGCTGCCTGACCTGCTGTGCTGTTCCAGCAATAAAGTTTCAACTTTGATCTCCAGCATCTGCAGACCTCACTTTCTCCTCCATACTCAAATAATCCAACTTTATTTTGGAAAAAGTTTTTGACAGATTTTGCTTTGTTTCTTACCTTCTTATAACAGGGTAAGATGTGCCCAGCAATTGGAGTGATGATTAAGCACAAATGTGTTGTATGATTTGTTCAAGTATATATTTAATTGGCAATTGCTTCGAAGTACAACAATTATTTCAATTCACTGTTTTATAGATGCTTTTATTACTGTGATTCTCTCAGGTAAATAATTCTGTGGAACTGTTGAAGGGTTAGGCTGGAAAGCCTCCATGTGCTTCAAAGGGAACAATATTAAAGTTAGCTACTGTAAAAATTTGTCATTTATTTTCAAAAAAATTATTCTGCGTATTACATTTCTTGAGCAGTTTAAATATAATCCAGAATCTTTATAAACACAAAAATCATCCAGACTAAAATCCATAGTTTATTCTCTAAATGATTCTCTTATCTAAATGTATAAATATTTTTTGTACGTAATTCAGAAACACTCTGTGACTCAATGGATTTCCCATGGGAGTCAGATAAAAGCAATGATAATTTTAAAGAAGAAATTAAAAACCAAAAATACATTTTGTTCATGAAGGCAGTGGATAAGTTAAAATATATCTCTATCTTGAAGCAATACATCCATCATGACTTTGTGCTTCTTCCAATAGAATCACCTGAAGGATATTCTGACGGCTGTGATATCCAGGAGGAGGTCATATCGTTTACGTGACGGCCATTTTAAGTATGCTTTTGGAAGTAGTGTTAATCCTCAGCCATATTTAAAGAACAGCATCATTGCCTACAACAACATTATTGATTGGTAAGTGCAATGTCTGACATTTTCAATCTTCACAGAAAATTTAAGGAGTAGGACTGAGAAGCGGGATTTGAACTTTTAAGTTTAAAACCGAGAACCTGGAAGTAACTTTCATTGTAACAACAGGAAGATTTTATGAACGTTAATCTCTGAAATTGCTTTTATCTTTTCATGTCATTAGTGAAAATATACACTTTTTTCATTCCTCATCTTAGCAAAATAAGAGTTGAAATAATCAACTGATGTTCCAGAACCAAGCTTCCATTATTGTGGATTATGCAAGAAGACTTCCTTTCTATAGCTTCTTTCATAACTTTTGGATGCTCCAAAGAGCTTTACAGCCAGTTCACCAAAGATCCTTAGATAAACATCTTTCAAACACATGACTACTTCCATCTAGAAGGACAAGGGTAGCAGACACATATGAACAACACCACCTGCAAGTTCCACTCCCAGCTAATGACCATTCTGACTTAAAATCTTTTGTCATTTCTTTGCTGTCCCTCGGTCAAAATCTGGAATTTTCACCCATAGGGCATTGTATTTCACTGCACAGCATATGGACTGCCGTTCAAGAAGGCAGTTATCCACCACTTTCTCAAGGGCAACTAGGAATCAGCAATAAATGCGGGCCAGCCTGCACTGTCCACAAGTGAATTAAAAAAAAAAGGTTGTTTGAAATGTACGCATTGTTATGGGGAAGGCAATGGCCTAGATGGAATTTGCGCTGAATGGTTAATCCAGAGACCCAGGTAATGTCCTGGGGAGCTGAGTTTGAATCACACCATGGCAGATGGTGGAATTTGAATTCAGTAAAAATCTGGAATTAAGAATCTACTGAAGGCAATGAATACATTGCTGATTGTTGGAAAAACCCATCTGGTTCTCTACTGTCCTTTGGGGGACGAAACTGTCATCCTTACCTGCTGTGGCCTACATGTGACTCCAGATCCATAGCAATGTGGTTGATTCTTAACAATTAGGGATGAACAATAAATGCTGGCCTAGCTGGTGATCCCCTCATTCAGTGAATGAATTAAAAAAAAGTAATGAAGGAAATTCCACAGCTAAGTTATGTACAGCAAACTTCCACAAGTGAAATTGAGATAAATGGCTAAATTATCTGCTTAATGACATTAAGGGATGATTGTTGGCTCAAATAGTGGGACATTTACTCTATTTTCCTTTGAAACTTGTCATTGGATCTTTTACACCGAGGCCTTGTTTACCTTCTCATTCGAAAGGAAATAAAATTATTAGAATAAGCTGAATTATGTATTTTAGTTTAAAGTTAAAAAGAGAGAAAGGTTTGCTCGAAACAAGTAGTAAAACTTGGGCAGAAAACAGAAAGTCTCCGTTTTAAGTTGCTGCCTCTGGTATCATTACATTTACTGGTGTGGATACAAGGAGAACTTTGTGTTTGGACTTCTACTTTATCATTGTTTTAGACTGTGTTACATGACCTGATTGGTTCCATTTTGTAGTGATTGCAAAGAACTTAGTGATTTATTTTTCTCTCTGTGAAGCATGTCTGTCTTTCCCAGTGGTACCTAGTACGCAACCCTTACTTTACCTTCACTGTGGTCAGCTTGTCCCAAATCTCCCTTCCCTCCGACTGACCTATTCCTTTCCAACTCTGGCTTGCAACCCTGTCATTTGAAGGGGCAGTGGTGCACACTTAGGTTCTGAATAACGATGTATTCCACTGTATTTGACACACTTTAGTTGCAAAGGCAGTCTGGCCTTAGAGCCAAAGTAGGTCAGTAATGGGAAGTGGGCTAGGTCAGGTCTTGCAAAAGAGCTTGGGCTTGGTAGTTTTCTGCAAAGCTACCCACAGACACTTTCCCACTTTGAAAGCTGGATTTACCCCTTGTTTGTTGACTCATTTAGCTGCCTGACAGTTAGAGCGGAGCAATAATAATTGTTGCGTTCTCATTTTGCAGTTCATTTAATTGTTTAGCAATTTAGTTTTGACCGACTGGCTTACTTTACTGCTCTCCTGGTGAGACAACTCAGTTAATCCATTTTCCATACAAATCAGCTCATCCTAACCCCCACTATTTCCATCTTGCCTCTCATTAAATTCTGCTCATCCATTAAGTTGTTAAGCTGAATTGGTGCCCAGTCTTCCAATATTCCGATTCCTCCATGATTTATCAAATGTCACACAGCACTACAATACCCAGTTGTTCTTTGAGCCATCAAGAAACGGAGCTGTAGAATCCTGACAGTGTGGAAGCAGGCTTTTTGGCCCACTGAGTTCTGCACCAACCCTCTGAAGAGCTTCCTACCCAGACCCACCCCAGTCCTATAATCCAACATTTCCTGTGGCTCAACCACCTAGACTGCACATCCCTGAACACTATGAGCGGTTTAGTATGGCCAATCCACCTCAGCTGTACATCTTTGGACTGTGGGAGGAAACTGGAGCGTTTGGAGAAAACCATGCAGCTATGAGATGAATGTGCCAACTCCACAAAGATAGTTGTCTGGGATTGGAGTCTGGGTCCCTCGTAATATGAGGCAGCAGTGCCGCCCTGTCTATTCAACTTTCAGGAATTCATTGCTCCCCCACTTATCTATGCTGATTGAATTTTCAGTTTTCTAAGCTCATTGCTTCCACATTGTTTTGTTTGACCCTGCTTTAAATCCATCTCTTTCACCAGGTTGCTGGTTATTTTTGCTTGGAGTGGTGCCATTATTTTCTTAACACCTTAAAGTACTTTGAAATATGTTTCTACATACAAACAGGATATGCACTTTTTGGGTATGGTTGCTGGATGCCACAACTGACCAGGAGTATTACTGAACTTGACCATGCGAAGGCGCTAACATGTCATCCCATATTGCTTTGATTTGAATATTTCTGTGTTTTGTCCCTGCATTTTATCAAGAGTGTTAGTGTGAGAGATATTGGCCAGCCTCCATGCTTTAACCTTCGACAATGTCAACAGATTTGGATGATTCTTTCTTGAAATATTTACTTGGATTTTCTGCTTAAAAAAATTGTTTTCACATACCAAGTCAAGTAACATCATTTTATTTCTTAATCTCATATTTTTTTCAATCTAAACTTGTATCTTGTGTATTAATGGAAATATTTTTAAGCCAATAAATATGGTGTTAATTTTTATATATTCCTCTAACATAGTCCTCCTACTGGAATGACCACAATGGCTGGAACAAATTCAGGATCCCACATATCATCAGATGATGTAGAGCAACAGGCAGCCCTTCTCCTCGCCTGTTCTGGTGAAGATATGCTAGCTTCCTTACCACCTGTCAACATGTATGATCTTTTTGGAGCCCTCCAGGTAAATTAAACCTAATAAATCTCTAGTCTTATGTGCGGTCCATATATTGATAAATAGCCAGTCATCCTCTGTCTCATGTAGCCTTGTATTTTTGACATTTGTCTGTAAACTGAATTCTTAAACTTCTACAGTTGAACCTGAGCTCATTCAGCCTCCAGCACTCTAGATATTCAGTCACAGTTAAAAGATATTGCAATTTCTGGAAGGTTTTGCCCATAACCTGTGTCCTAGGTTTCCACAACATATTTGTTCCATGAACCAGTTGAAGTTTTGTCACTGCGTGTCGCATCTACCTAATATTGCTGGCACATACCCTTTTGATTATTTGTAAAAATACCATAAACGATTGGAGCATAGTCCGTGTTAGTATTTAAGTGTATGGAAATGTTCTGTGCAAAGAAAGAATCACCTTTCCAGTCTAGAGTCAAACGGACAATCTGGTAGCTGACTACCCATCTCCCTGTTCTGAAGAAATCATACTTGATTCAAAATGTAACTCTTTTACTCTCACCATAAATGCTGCTAGATTATTTCAAACACTATTTTTCATTTCAGATTTCCAGTGTGAGTATTTTGCTTAGGTCGGTGTGTAACTGAAAGTTGAGAGCTAGAACATTTGAAACAGAGGCTTATAATCTTTATTTCAGTTTAAAATCTCTTTTTAGTCTTGTAATGGGTTAACTAAATACAAAACAGTCAGGTGGGAACTACGGTGGGGCAGCATGGTGGCTCAGTGGTTAGCGCTGCTCCCTCACAGCGCTAGGGACCTGGGTTCGATTCAGCCTCGGGCGACTGTCTGTGTGGAGTTTCCACATTCTCATCGTGTCTGCCTGGGTTTCCTCCGGGTGCTCCAGTTCCTCCCACTGTCCAAAAGATGTACAGGTTAGATGAATTGTCTGTGCTAAATTGCTCATAGTGTTCAGGGATGTGTCGGGTAGGTGTATTAGTCAGGTGTAAAGTAGGGTAGAGTAATAGGGTAGGGCTTGCTCTTTGGAGGGTCAGTGTTGACTTGTTGGGCCGAAGGGTCTGTTTCCACACTGTGGGGATTCCATTCAATTCATCGAGTACATTTTAAGCTTCATGGTGAACCTGCCCTTTTGAGCAAATCCATTGCACTGTCTTTCATACAGTTTATGTGTGTAGGTGGTTCTGTGATAGAGGTTTTCTGTGTCTGGACATACCATCGTCACTTTGGCATCCCAAAAAGCATGAATGATATGGACAGAGAATCTCACAAGTATCACTTCTTGCTATGCAATGTTAAATAGAATCGAAATAATGGCATTTAATTTTGCACATATAAGCATAAACCACAAGAATATTCTCCCATCTGTAAATCTATGGTCTTCAGTTTTTAGTGATTGAATTGCCATTTGGCTGTATTGCAGTCTGGAGTCTCAGCCCATTTCCTCCATGTACTATTACAGCTGTTTGTGTCTGCTTTGGATAGCTATTTGTTTCATTTGTCTCCCAGCTCATTAGCCAAATATCAGACACATCTCACTGTGAATGTCTGTTTTGTGGTTTTGTTGTGGTGAGGCTACCAATGAAATCTGTCTGCTCGTTTTCCCGCAACTAGTAATTACGTGAAGTCAGATCAGCAATGCTACCGCTAATCATTTGGTGTGTAAACCCGTTCTTGTTGATTTGTCTTTTGAATTCCCACAAGGAATATCCTGATTGTGAGTCTGCACTGAACGGTATTGTTACAATGGAGAAAAATAGCAGAACCAAATCAGCCTTTTTACCTCTGTATTCACAAAACAGTAAAACGAAGCTGTCAAGGACCCCTAAATAGTCACTAAAATGGTTCGTAACCAGATATTTGAATAACTGATCCCAGACTTTGCAAATAATTAATTTCCAGAAACTACTTTTATACTTTAAACAAAGGACTTAACTATTTATAAGATGCAGGATAACTTTAGCAGAGAGAAATATAACTAACACAATAAGCTGATTAATGCCTGTACTTTAAACCGCAAACAGTTTTTCTCAGCTCCCATTCACACAAAAGACAGACAAATACAGTTAAGAGATAAATAAATAGAACAGAATAGAAATTTATTGTCACGTGTACTTGAACATAAAAAATACACTGAAAAGTTTTATAAGTCACTTCACTGCAGCGCCTCCATCAATGACAGAAGTCATACATAATTTTTAAAGAAGTTAAACTAAGACAAAGTTCATCACAGTTCAGTCAACGGCTCCTGGGCTTGGGAAAAGCTGATTAATGAGCAATGATATATCATGAAGGTGCACCTGGGACAAGACTGTCATTCTGGGACCAGACCACCACGCCAGGCAGTTGGGTACTAGGCTGGAAGCCTCTGCCGAAACAGCCTACCACATTGGGCTGAGACTGCCATTCCTGGATGAGACCTACTGCTAGACCGGTGGAACACCTGGATGTCAAAGACAAAAAAGACTTCCACATGGGGAAGAGACCTCCACCATACCAAATCAAGACCTCCATGCTGGGACACTGCCATCCTTCAGCTGCCCAGGCCTAAACTTGGACTGGATCCTTGGTCTAGCCTGAGAGTCTGGGCTGGGGGTGAGGGCTGCGGGGGAGAGGGGAGGGAGGGGGTGGGGGTGGTCGGTCAGCCTGGGACCTGTTGCTTGCTCACCGGGAGACCCCATGCTGGAGTGGAGCAGAGTCCATCCTGCTGCTGCCCTCACCGACCACTCTCCAGACCCAAAAAAAAGATAAAAGAGGAAGAGCCGATAAGAAAAAGGCCAGAGAAAAAAGGCCGATGGGAGCAACTGACCGATCTACCGGGCTCAGCCTACCTACTCAGCCAACAAAACTGGCCAGATTATTTATATGGCTTTCACAGACATAACTCTGGACTCCTTGGATGCTTTTCTGAAATTTTGATCAGTTTCACCTTTTCAGTTCAGCCAGGCAAAGGCAGCAAGACATCTCACTGAACTTTCCAATCTTTGGGCTTCTGAAAGCTAGTAACGCAGATTAGGCGGGGAAACTTCCAAATCTTCACGCTGTCTGAGCAATAACCAAGAATTATCTCTCATTAACCATAGTTCAAATAAAAAACGTTAATTCCGGTTTCACCCGAGTGGACTGATAGACTCTTCCCAAGGCCTCAGTTACCATTCTCCCATTTGCATGAACAAAGTGTCTCTTCCAAAATTGCCAGAAACAATTCCCAGGTGCTGACCTTGTTAATAGACAGCTTTTGCTATCTGTTTAAATCCAAAGTTTTTCCCGGGGTCACTGTGTCTGTTGGAACCCTTTTAGTCAGGAATCAGTGTACAATTAACCTCTAGGCCTGACCTCTCAAGCAAGCAAAAAGCTTATTTTGACATTTCTTTTCCTTTTACCACAAGCTATCCAAAGTCCACAAGTCATTTCCACCTAATGATTCAAAATTTATTTTAAAAAAATGAAAAATCAACCAAGGGTCTAACACTAACACATTCCCATTGCGCGTGCTAATCCCGATGTGGATCAGAAAAGTGCCTTAATCAGACTCTCTCTCAAAATTACAGAAGGTATACTGTTCTGGATGTAGTCATGCACTGCTTTCTGCCATGCAGTGTTAACAATCAGTTCAGTAGTGCAGTCCAAATTCATTCCTTCCCTTCCCCTGGCTATGGATGTCTAGTGGCAATGTACTACTTCTCTCTCTTTCCCACCATCCAATCAGACAATGAGTGTAAACCTGTTTCTTATTCGACTCAAGCGTCTGGAGAAGCACTTGGTAGTTTCCCTGCACAGTACAAATTATCCCTTTCAGAAAGTTGTCTAGACTGCTTATCTGGGATGATTTTTCTCTTGAATTCTGCCTCCCGCTTCCACTCATACTCTTTGTCCTGTTGTTTTTGACCACTTCCTGTGTCCCATTCCCACTTAAGCTTTTGGAGAGTGCGACATTGTATAGGAAGAACAAACAGATTTAATTATTGTCATTACACTATTTGCTGCATTCATTTTCCACAACATCTTTGGGTTTTGAGTTAAGTGCACAATTTGGTGTTAAATTAATTCATGCAATTGCAGAAGGTGTAAAGTTTAATCCCTTACCTGTGTGTGTTAACGTCCCTCAGCTGGGTTGTGTGTTGAGATATTGCCATTAATGCAGGTGCCCCTGAGCTTGACATTTTACTGCTTCCGATCAGAATTACTTGCATTTGAGAGTGAAACACAAATTTGAAACTGGACAGCGCAGGTTTGTAGATTAGGGTTAGCTAAGATGTCCTTTATCAAGGTAGCTAGTTGACACTAACTTGTTAGGTTTATAGATGGAGAATTACTCTTCAAAAGCAGCAGATATTTGAGGATATACCTTGATGTGAGTGGAAAAGTTTAGAGTACTGTATTTGAGAAGAAAAGTTTGATATAAAAACTAAAAAGAATGCAGGCAGAAGTAAAGTTATGCAGGGTGATATCTATAGAACAGATGAGAGAGGTTTTCAGGAGAGAAAGACAACATTAAAAAAAAATTTGGAGACTTAATATATAATATTATTGTGTTCTACTAAGAAGTGCAAAGCAGGTACCTTTGCAAATATTGAAGTTACGATGTAGATTTGTATTGGGGCACTATAATATTGTAAAGCACAAGTGAAAAGAATGCACGTGGTTGTAAAGAAAAAAAGACATGACTTGTTGCCTTGGATTTTACAATGCAGAAGCAGCTTGGGTCCAACAGGACGGTTTTGGTGCTTATTCTCCACATAAACTTCCTCCAGTGCCCCTACTTCATCTCGTTCTATCAATGTTAGTGGATAACCATGCCAAACACAGAGATATTGTAATCAAAAGACTACTAATAGATTAAATGAATGAAGGATGGAGAAATGGAGTTAGAAGTATAGTTGGAAACTTCTTGGTTTGACACTGGGCAATGTAAACAGTGTGCCTTCACAGAGCAATTAAAACCTTTTTTTAAAAACACTCTTATTAAAGGCATGGAAGAAATTTAGAATAAAGAAATGATAATGTTATATACTGAATATACTGAATGAATTATCATTAGCAAAACAGGTGGATGTAAATGATAATTCATGTTGACATTTGACTAGATTAAGGTTCAGACATTGAACACAACAAATCCTTACCCTCCTTTCCTAGTATTCCCAACCTATTCAGGATGTCCCATATGCTGAATTTGTTTGGTTAACATTTGTTACATTTCAAAATATTAACAAATACAGCTTTCCTTTGATTTCCAGTAGTTAACTATTTTATAATTACAGCTGTACATTTTGGGCTGATGTTAAACACATACGCAGAGAAATTCAGAAATTGAAATCCACAATGAGCCACATTATGTGCTTGACTGAATACCTTAAGTTAGGAGTTTGTGTCAAATTTTGTTTTGCGTGATTGAATGAGCTCTATTAGTGATCTCAATGTAAAACTGCCTTTGAGAGTGAAACACAAGTCTGAAACTAGAATACTGAAATTAACTAAAGGTAGTTAGGATGAATTGGATGAGGTAGGTTGGTAAGTTTGATTGAAAGGTATAATGGTTGGCACTTATTTTTAATTCTCAATATACCTACACTGCTTTGAAAACAAAAGCAGCACATGAAAAGGAAATCATAATGTGGCTAACTAAAGAGTTTAAAGATAATATTAGATTAAAAGAAGAGCCTTATTACCAAAACATTAGTATTAAAAGAAATTTAGATATTACCAAAAGATGACCAAAACATTGACAGTTATAAAATAGATAAGTGTAGACTAGCCATACTGTACAAATATATTGTGAAATAAATATTTTGTACCCAGTAAATGTCATTTTGTGCTCAGTAAGTGTTTTGTGCTGGCAGGTGGGAGTGGATTAGGTTGGGATATCTGGTCAGCATGGACAACTTGGACCGAAGGGTCTGTTTTCATGCTGTACATCTCTGTGTCGTGTAAAAAGGAAGCTTGACAAAAGTGAACATTAGTTCCTTGGGCAGGAAACTGACAAAAGTATATTGGCAATAAGGAAACTGCAGAGACGCGGCTGTCATCGTAATAGAAACTACAAAACACATACCAGAAATAGTGGGAAATCGGTAAATTAATTTCAGCCAGGAACTTAAAGCTATGTTAGTCTTTTTTAAAAATTGTATTGAGAAAGGACTGAAAGCTGAAAAGATCTACTCAACCTGAGAGCTACAAGTTATGGTTCTAGAAGAGGTCAGTGGAATGGTTGATCTCCGAAATTGCATAGTTTTCATGTTCTTATTGAAATGAGAAAGAGAGAGAACGAGTTAATGAAGGGAAGTACATACCATTAGTCTGACATTGATGACCAAGAAAATGCTGGAATTGATTGTTAAACAAATAATAACAGTGCACTTAAATCCTAATATTAGGCAGAATGGACAGTGTGTTGTCCTCTGAGAAGAGAGCTTGAGAGAAAACAAGATTTTAAGGGGAAGGGCTTACCATATGTTGCAAATGAAGGAAGTTAACGATAATATTAAAGTAAAAAAAAAAAGATTTGTTAAAGATGACTGTTGCGTTAGAAGATTGGAAGAATATAAAGAAAACCAAAGAATGACTAAAAGGTTAGAGTGTACCAAAGAAAGCTAGGTGGAAATAGAAGTAAGAGGTTCTGCAGTTATTTGATAAAGAAAGCAGTCGTTAAAAGTGAGAGTTGGTGCTCTAGCAATAGTGTCTGGAGAATACTGGACATGAAGGAAATGCCAATGAATTAGAGATTTTGCAGCAATCTTCACTAATACAACCAAACAGTAGTTATGAATTGGACTGAAAAGAAGGGAGGAACTTAAAATGGTTATATTTTCTAGGGAAAGGGCATGAAGAAAACTATTAGAACCAGAAGACTTTACACCAGGGACTTAAAAAAGATTGGCTGCTGAGATAGTAAATGCATTGGCTGAACTTTCCAAAATTTGCTAGATTCTGGAAAGATCCCATCAGATTGAAAATAGCAAATATGGCTATTCAAAAAATAGGTAAACAGGAAGATGCCAACTGTGGGCTAGTTACCATTAATTAACTGTAATACCAAACTCTGCGTTTTGTTGTATTACCCTGATGTACTTATGTAAGGTATGATTTGTCCGGATAACACACAAAACAATACTTTTTTGCTGCATTTTGGTGCATGTGACATCTGCCAAAGGAAAATGCTGGAATTGGTTGTTCAGGAATTTATAGCAGTGCATTTAGATCTCAGTGTACTCAAACAGCGTCAGGGAAAAGGGAAAACGTATTTGACTAACTTATTGGGGTTCTTTGAAGAAAACTGCAAGCAATGTAACAAACAAATAAAAAAGCAATATTAGACAAATAAATGAGGCTGAAGGCTTGCATCCTAAAATCCGAAAAGAGGTTGCTACAGAGGTAGTGGATGTTTTGGTTGTAATTTTCTAAAAAAAATGGATTCTGGAGAAGTACCTGAGGTTTGGAAAATTGCTAAAATGACACCCTTATTCAGAAAGGGAGGGAGACAAAAAGCTGGGAGCTACTGGCTGAATAGTGATTGGAAAGGTATTGGAATCAATTATTAAGGAAGTAAAAGCAAAACATTTAGAAAATCATAAACTAATCAAACAGAGGCAGCATGGCTTCATGAAAGGAATGTCATGCATGACTAATTTGTTAGAGTTTTTTGAGGAAGTCTCAACCAGAGTGGATAGAGGGGAACCAGTAGATGTGTTGTATTTGGACTTTTAGAAGGCATTTCATAAGGTACTTCATAAAGGTACTGTATTGGCATGGATAGATAATTGTGTTGCAGGAAGCTTGTGAGTCGGGAAAAAGATTTTGTTTTCAAGTTGGCAATCCATATGCAGTAAGGTTCCACAGGTTTAGTGCTAGGACCAGAACTGTTACATTACGTGTTAATGACTTGGAGGAAGGAAGTCAATGTACTGTAGCCAAATTTGCAGATAACACAAAAATCAGTGAAAAAGTAGGTTGCAAGAGGGATACAGACAGTTTACAGAGAGACGTTGATAGGTTAAGCAAGTGGGCAAATGGTTGGTAAATGAAGTATAACATGGTAAAATGTGTATTTGTTTATTTTAGAAGGGAGAACAAAAGAACAGAATATTATTGATATAGAAAACTGCAAGACAAAGGGACCTTGGGATACACAGAAAGCTAGCACACAGGTGCAACAGATAACCTGGAAGCCTAAGAGAATGTTGACTCTTAGTTGGAGTTTACAAACAGGGGAGTTTTACTGCAACTGTACAAGATGCTGTTGAGATCACATCTGGAGCACAGTGAGCAGTTTTGGTCCCATTATTTAAGGAAATATATTATTTCATTGGAGGCAGTTTGGAGAAGGAAGATTTATTAGGATGATACTTGGTCTGGAGGGATTGTCCAACGAGCAAAGATTAAGCAGGTTGGGATTCTACTTGGAACTTAGAAGAATGAGAGCATCCCATTGAAACACATGGAATTCTTAAGGGGCTTGACAGCGTAAATGCTGAGAGGATGGTTCCCCTCATGGGAGAATCTAGGACCAGAGAGAATCGCCTCAGAATAAAGGGGTGCCAATTTAAGAATGATATGAGAAATTTCTGCTCTCAGAGGATTGAGAGTCTTTCGGACTTCTTGCCACAGAGGGCTTGGGGACGGAGTCCTTGTGTATGTTTAAGGCTAAGAGAAATTCTCGATCAGTAGGGGAATCAAGTGAAAATGTAGGAAAGTGGATGCGCGGAATGGTGGATTAGCGATGATTCTGATGAATGACGGAGCAGGTTCGAGGGGCCGATTAGCCACCTCATGTTCGTTCTTCTTGAGGTTTTATGGTGATAATGGGGAACGGATGAATGTACTGTATTTGGGTTTCCAGGTGACATTTGACAAGACGCACATCAACAAATATTGGGCAATATAACAGCTCATGTTGTACGGGTAGTATTATACCATGAATAGAGAACTGGTTAGGTGACAGGAGGCAGAGTAGGAATTAAAATTGGTTAGATGGGGATGAGTGAAACAATCCATGGAATCAGTGCTCGGGCCTCAACTATTTACAATTTACTTCTATACTTGGATGAAGCGATCAAATGTATGGTGGCTAAATTTGCTGATAAGACAAAGATAGACAGGAAGGCAAGTTATGAAGAGAACGAGCAAGTCTACAAAGAGATATATAGTGAAAAGAAAGTTTTCAGATGGAGTGTAATGTGGAATAGTGTGAACATTACAATTTTGACAGAACAGAAAAGCAGAATATTATTTAAGTGGAGAGTGATTGCAGAACAGTGGTATAGAGGGATCTAGGTATCCTGGTACATGAACAATAAAAGTTAGCATGCAGATACAGCAAGTCTTAAGAAGGAAGAATAGCTTTTTAAAATTGCCATATGAAATATAAAACGGGAATATTTTGTTCTAGTTGGGCAGGGCATTGGTGAAACCACATCTTCTGGAATGAGATAAATGCTTTAAAATCAGTTCAGAGAAGATTCACTGCACTGATATCTAGAATGGAGGGTAATCTTATAAGGCGAGGTTGAACAGGATGGGCCTGTACCCATAAGAATTTAGAAGAATAAGAAGTAAAACTGTTATGACCCTGATGGGAAAAAGGCACTGGAAGACAAGCCCCACTGTTCCACACACTGTCACAAATGTATAAATGACCAGTTTAATCACAAAGATGGTTAATTTGCCTGGCTTTGAATTCTATCTAATACAAAAGAAACATTCACTAGGATTCATCAATAAACAAAAAAGCAAAACTTATTCATTATAAACAGACTTACCCTTTACAAAGTGGCAAAAAGAATTATTAATTACCAATCTGCAAACATAAACTATACCCCCTTTAAATCCCAGCAAACACATGCATTTATTTAAAGGAAAGATAAGGCAGACAGTCCTCAGTCATAGAGACTTTGAAATCTATAGCGTGAAAGAAGACGACCCTTTGGTCAATTGAATCTAAGTCAGTCAAAAAAAACAACCACCTAACTTTCTAACATCATTTCCAGGACCTTGCTCATGTCCTTGTATGTCTTGGCATTTCAAGTGTACATCTAAATACTACTTCAATGTTATGAGGCAGTAAGTTCCAAATTCC
>NC_057720.1:78625783-78657401 GCF_004010195.1 Chiloscyllium plagiosum | reverse complement strand
AGTGGTGTACCGCAAGGGTCTGTTTTGGGGCAACTGATGTTTGTCATTTTTATAAATGACCTGGATGAGGGCGTAGAAGAATGGGTTAGTAAATTTGCAGATGGCAATAAGGTCGGTAGAGTTGTGGATAGTGCTGAAGGATGTTGCAGGTTGCAGAGAGACATAGATAAGCTGCAGAGCTGGACTGAAAGGTGACAAATGAAGTTTCATGCGGAAAAGTGTGAGGTGATTCACTTTGGAAAGAGTAACAGGAATAAAGAGTACTAGGCTAATGGTAAGATTCTTGGTTGCGTAAATGAGCAGAAAGATCTCAGTGTCCATGTACATAGATCCCTGAAAGTTGCCACCCAGGTTGATAGGTTGTTAAGAAGGCGTACGGTGTGTTAGCTTTTATTGGTAGAGGGATTGAATTTCGGAGCCACGAGGTCATGCTATAGCTGTTGAAATGTCTAATGTGTCCTCACTTGGAGTATTGCATACACTTCTGGTCATCGTATTATAGGGAAGGATGTGGAAGCTTTGCAAAGGGTTCAGAGGAGATTTACTAGGATGTTGCTGGTATGGAGGGAAGGTCTTATGAGGGAAGGCTGAGGGACTTGAGGCTGTTTTCATTAGTGAGAAGAAGTTTGCGAGGTGACTTAATTGAGACATATAAGATAATCAGAGGGTTTGATAGGATGGACAGTGAGCACCTTTTTCCTCTGATGGTGATGGCTATCACAAAGGACATAGCTTTAAGTTGAGGGGTGATAGATATAGTTGAAACTTTATTGCTGGAACAGCACAGCAGGTCAGGCAGCATCCCTGACCTGCTGTGCTGTTCCAGCAATAAAGTTTCAACTTTGATCTCCAGCATCTGCAGACCTCACTTTCTCCCGGGTGATAGATATAGGACAGATGTTAGAGGTAGTTTCTTTACTCAGAGTTGCCTGCAACGGTAGTAGTCTTGCCAACTTTAAGGACATTTAAATGGTTATTAGATAAACATATGGATGAAAATAGAATAGTGTAGGATAGATGGGCTTCAGATTGGTTCCACAGGTCGGAGCAACATTGAATGTTGAAGTGCCTGTGTGGCGCTGTAATGATCTATGTTCTAGGTGGTGGTGAGAGCAGGGGGAAAATTAGAGCCAGAATCTCTTCTCCTGAATTGGAAAAGTTGATCAATTTTGCTTCCAATTTCCACTTTGCTCTCAACTTCACCTGTTTGAATTCTAAACAAGTTAAGGGGTTCAGAAATGAACAAGGAAAGCAGAGGGATTATTTAGGATTAGTTATATTCTCATTAACTGATAACTTTGAGTCAAATAAGTTTAGTGGTCTACTCCTATTTGTTCTTAGTAAAAAAAAAATTGAGGCCATATGTGAACTGTCATCATTTGAAGTGCTGCATGCCATAGTTAACAAAATAGTTTCTGAACAATCAGACATATTGGCAAAATAATGTAGTTGACTGAGGTCAATTTAAGTTGAATTTTTTCAGTCAGTGGGAAAAGCTGATGAAATGTCTGACTTCCTTCTGATTATCTAATGTTTGGATTATTTGAGGATGTTTTTGGTGACCACCACCCAGCCACTCTTTATTTTTCACTTCCTGTGTTCATAACCAGAGGGAATTACCTGACAGAGTTACTTCCATATACTCACTATGAGATTTTCTAAGCCAATGGAAATGCTTTCTGCGAGCCTGAGTTTTTCAGGTAAAATCTCTGTTCAACATCTCAACAGATAATGCAGAACTTGTGATAGTATTGCTCCAATACAGAAAATTGCACAGTTATCTCTTGTCCACACAAACCAAGACCAATCCGACTTGTCACATTCTCAATCTTCGGTGTGAAATAAGGTATCATTGACAGTGCTATTAAGTAGCAATAACCTGCTCACTATTGCTCAGTTTGATTTCTGCCAAGGTCATTTTGCCCCTATCCTTGTTGCAGCCTTGGTCCAACATGGATTGGAGAGGGGAGGTGTTAGGGCAGTATTTGACCTAGTATAGCATCAAGGATCCTTAACAAAGCTGATGTCAGCGGTAATCGGGCAAACATCACAAATAGCAGCAATACCCCCACAGCCATCTGGATTAGAGACGAGGGAAAAAGTCTGTATTGCTTGGAATTAAACCTAACACAAAGGAGTTTCTCAGATGTTTAATTAGAAACCTTTCCTTATATCATATGATGAGGATAGATTTCTTGACCCAAAGAGTGGTGAGCCTGTAAAATTCATGACCACAAAGTAATTGAGGCCCAAACATAGTTTTTTTAAGAAGAAGGTGGATGTCGCTCTTTTGCCTAAAGAGGTCAAGGGATATAGAGGAGTGCAGGGTTTGGGTATTGAGACTGATGATCAGCCATGGTTGTATTGAAAGTTGGAGCAGGTTTGGGGAATCAAATGGTTTCAATATTACTTGAAATAGGCAAAGTAAAAAAAACAGTGAGCCAGTATTATAGTGGTCAAGAATATTGAACTTGAACAATAACTTACAATATTCAAATTGAACTCTTTGTAATCACATCATTTAACAGTCTGATGTACTTTGCAATTCACTAGTTTTCTACAATGTAGGTTTGAGGTCATAATAGTTGGTCTCAGTAAAACTAAGGATGTATGTTTGCATTTGTTTCAGACATTCATTTAAGCTTTAAAGGCTCCTAACTTTGATACCAGCTCTTTTTTGATATAAATAAGGCCAAAAGGAGGATGGCCATATCTTAAGAAAGGAGGATACATTACTGTGCCAGCACAAAGACTGTCAAGTCAGTGTTGTAGACAAAACACGGCCATGGGTGGACTGAACTTATATTCATTTCTTAGCTCGCCATTGGTTCAAGCCCCCCCTGCAGGTACACAGCTGAATAACAGCTTCTCTTCAGTCATCTGCCACACAACAAGGCTGCTGGCAATAATCAAGGGAAAACTCTGACAACTTATGTAGCCAACATCTTTTACATCAAGTTTAAGACAGCAGCCGTGCTGTTGGAGACAGAAGACAGGCCAAGTGTGGAGTTTGCACATTCTCCCTGTGTCTGCGTTGGTTTCCTCTGGGTACTCCGGTTTCCTCCCACAGTCCAAAGATGTGCAGTTCAGGTGAATTGGCCATGCTAAATTGCCCATAGTGTTAGGTCAATTAGTCAGAGGGAAATGGGTCTGGGGGGTTACTCTTTGGAGGGTTTGTGTGGACTGGTTGGGCCTTAGGGCCTATTTCCACACTGTAGGGAATCTAATTTAATCAAATGTAATCAAGTACCTTTAATGTTTGGAAGAGACATGAGCTAATCTGCACTCCTCAGATATACAGGGCTGGCATAGTATTGACCTTCCTTGGTTGTAAAGTACTTTAGGGTATAGTAATGTTCAGGCAAATGCACATAACCCCTAAAAAGCCCATGCTGAGGCTCTCGTGGTAGTATCCCTAACCTAGGACCAGGAGGCCTGGGCTCAAATCCCACCTGCTCCAGAAGTGTGTTATAACATTTTGAACAGGTAGGTTAGAAAACGTATTTTAAAAAAGCAGACTGAGGGATGAGTCTGCAGATCTGACTGTCCCAGGCAAGAAAACCATAGAACTGGCCCTTTCCCGTGAAAACATAGAAAAAATGGCTCAGGAGCTTTAGGGTTGTGTATGCAGTATCATTCTCAGCCTTGTGTGACATCCGTACCACAAAGCCAAGTTCCCAGTGGCTCCATTCATTGCCAAGGACGGATGACTGGAGTCAGAGACCGTGAAGTTCCAGATCTGGACAGTAAGTTTCTCCACAATGCAGCGTGGAGAACGTAGTCATAGAGTTCGCCCCAGAAAAGGCAACCAAAATAGGCAAAACATATACTACCCAGGCCAAAGGCCAAAGTCACAACATGACAGGGGTTTGCAAATAAATCAACTCAAGGATGAGGCATTGATACAGCTAAATTACACCACTGCTCCTGATAATTAACAAAACACCAGGTAAATGGTCACCCGTTAATCATGGAGGTTGACATATTTATATTGTTATATATTGTTGAGGAGCAAACCTTTAATAAACTCTGGTGAATTATCTTGCTTTAAGTCTGTGAAACACCAACCCTAGATTGGCAACACGCGCTGGGGAACCCTTACATATTACTTATGGAACCGTTGTAACCTCAGTTATGAATGGGCAACAAGCAGTCCGATTCCCCTTACTGGTGATACAAAGGCGAGGTCCCAAACGTTTGGGACTGGCTACAGAACATCTGCTTGGATTGGCAACATATCTTTAAAATGGATACTGGTGATCTATATGAAGCCATTGGGAAGTATGCTAAAGTGTTCCAAGATGGCCTTGGGAAGATGAAAGGCACCAGAGTCAAGCTCTATGTACCTGTAGACCAGAAACTTGCCACAAATATTTCAAGGCATGGCCAGATCCAGTGTGCCCTAGGCGCCAAAGTAGAGACTGAAGTGGAACATCTTGAGGAACTTGGTATCATATGCCCAGTGCAACTTGTTGAATGGACCAAGCGAGTAGTCCCAGTTGTAAAATCTGACAAATCGCACTGTCACAGTTGGGATTATAAGTTAATGGTGTGCAGAGCTTCCTCCTCAGACAGATACCTAATGCCATGCATAGAAGACTTGTATGCAAAGCTTAGAATTTTCCACACCTAACTCCAACTGGAGCTTGAGATAGTATCCAGGAAATACATCATGAGAAATAATCTCAAAATATTTGTCTGAGTACGTTTGTTTGCCTTTTGGTGTCCTTGGCTCGTGCCATCTTTCAAAAAGTAATGGGGAACACCCTCCAAGGAGTGCCTAGAATGGCAGCCTATCTCGGTGTATTAATGTCGAATATTACTGCAAAGGAACATGTGGAGAGTTTGGTGGAGGGCTCAGCGTGACTTTGAGGCTGGATCTGGCTAAGAAGGGAAAAGTGTGTGTTCCAGGTAAAGTAAAAAAAACATCACAACACCAGGCTATAGTCCAGTAGGCTTATTTGGAAACATTAGCTCTGAAAGCTAGTGCTTCTGAATAAATGTGTTGGATTATAACCTGGTGTTGTGATTTTTTTTTTACTTTGTCCACTCCAATCCAGCATCAGCACCTCCACATTATATTCCAGGTAAATGAGGTAATGTACCTTGGGTACAGGTTGGCAAGGATGGATTTCACCCTGTCGAACAGAATGTGAAGTACGTAAAAAGAACTCTGACTCTATGCTTTGCAATAGAGTTGAAGTTTTTTCCAGATCTTATAAATTACTGTGGGACATCCATACACAACATGACTACTCTGCAGGCATGCCTCCGTGTCCTGCTTAAAAAAAAGTAAGAAATTGTTTTGACAAATGCCACAAGAGAGAGCATTTGCAAATGTCAAATAACACCAATGACAATAACAAATATATTAACCCATTATGACCCCCGACACACTTCATTGTACCTGCATTATCTCCCACTATGCAACAGGGGTGGTATTATTGTACTGTTGGGACAATGCTACAGACTATCCAGTTGTGTACACATCATGAACCCTGGCAAAGGCAGAAAGGAACTATACCTAGATTGATCAAGGTACTTTGGCCACAGTATTCACAGTGAAAACGTTCCATCAGTGTGTGTATATCAGCATTTCACCAGAGTTACAGATCACTAACCTTTGCTGGGTCTCCAAAGAAAGACGAGGCAATTCCTCGCATTGCATCAGCCTGGTACAAGGCTGGGCACAGCAGTTCAATGCTTATAAATGTACCTTAGAACAACATCCAGAACAACATAAAGCCAATGCGGATGCCTTGAGCTGCTTGCCATTACCCACCAGCCAACTAGTATGTCCAAAGACGAATTTAGCATGGACTCTTTACCAATACCTGACAAGCAAATCCAGGCTTGTACTCAAAAGGACCCTCCTTGCTGAAGCTATGTCATATCATCCTACACAACAATGTCCTGCGGTTAAGTTGAAACTCTATCTCAAAAGTTGAGCATAGAAAATGGCATTATCTTGTGGGGAGTCCAGATAGCTGTCCTGTATCCAGTGACCAATACTTTAATAATTACGCAACAGCCATCCAGAAATATCCAAACTGAAATGCCTTTGAGCAATTATGTTTGGTGGCTTGGCATAGACACCGATATCAAAATCCTGATCAAGCAGTGCAGTAAAACCTGAAGGCCCCATCAGCAGCCTCATTGCACCCTTCAGAATGGCCAGGGGGACCCTGGGAGTGAATACATGCAGATTTCCCAGGGCCGTTCATGGGCTCTGCATTTTTGATCATTATTCGTGTCCATTCAATCTAGACTGATGTGCAGCAAATGGCCTTTACTGTCACTTATAACTCTACAGAGGAACTCCATCAATCTTTTAGTACGTGCGATAAACCCACCGCCCCTGCCCAGCCCCCCCAAAAAAAACTAGGCCTAGGAATGGGGCCAAGTGCAGAGCAATGCAAGAGGCATTGTCGTCAAGGGGAACCCTTGAATTTAGAAGGGGAAGGATGTGTAAATCCTACAAGGCCCATGGGGAATCACTAATTAATCCCCTGGTGGTGCCAATTGAGTATGAGTTCCCTCGCTAACTGGCAGTGACCTGCCTAGTTTGAATTCATCACCTGAGCCTTTTATAAAGCAGACCCAAAGGACCCTTGTGGCACAATGGTAGTGCCCTACCTCTGAGGTGGAAAACCCAAGTTCATGTACCACCCACTTCAAGTATGGCTAGCATCCCCACGTAGGTCAATTTAAGAAAAAAAACTATAAAACCAGATCCGGGATGGATCTGCAAACTGTCCGTCCTAGGCTGCGACTGGCCTGTGTATGCCATGAGTCGAGGCTCTATTTTGGTGTTCACCAATAAACAGTGTTCCTTTCTAGTCAGGCTTTCTGAGTTATTACACTAGACTGCTGTATTCGCTGCTTATAGTATGGTCTCCTTTACTTTGGCAAGACAAAAAAATACTGGGTGACCGCTAGATACTGTGGAATACTTCAACTCAGTCCATAGAAGTGACCCTGACCTCCCAGTTGCTTGCCATTTCAATAAACCACCTTGGTCTCATGCTAACGTTTCTGTCATGGCACTTTTGCAATGTTGCAACAAAGCAAGTGTCAAGCTTGCACACCTCATTTTGCACTTGGGTACTTTACAGCCTTGAGATCTCAATATTGAATTTAGTAACTTCAGAAACCGATTCCTTATGTTTGTTTTCCGTTTTTCTACATTCTGTACATTCCCACAGCCTCGTCTTGTTTATGTACTTGGTCCAATAGAGAGGACCTATTTCCTTCCTTTCACACCTTAATTTACATCAATACTACATCACTTTTTCTCCACATTAACCATCAATGTACCTTTTGAACTAAGCCTCTGTCAAAAGTATAATGAAGCCCACAGTTTAACACCATTCAGTTCTGAAGAGACATTACTTCAGTCTTGAAATGTAACTCTGTCTCTGCACAGATCCTACCAGACCTTGTTAATATGTTGTTGAGTCTGAACATAAAAGTTCAGACAGTCTTTGACTGTAATTTATTAACATTTCCCAACAGTAGATGCTTCTGGGTGAGAGTGTCTTGGCATTAGTGATCGACTGTTTGGAACAATCAAGTCATTTTTGGCTGACAGATTTCCTGTATGAAAAAATCCAGGATCCAAAGCATTCGCTTAACAGACAAGACATCAAAAACAAATGAAATTTTTTCATGCGCACATTCTTCCACAAATGAGGTTTTACATTGCCAATGCTTTACATTGTGTCTTTGCAAGATCTCATGAAAATAATAGGTAATATTTTTATAAATTGGTGCTGGAACAGCACTGGTCTAGATTGTCTGACAAAAGTCTACCTCTTTGCCATAGCTATCACAATAACTTTAGTTCTTAAGATTCAGTTTTTCTTACAGGATATCGAATAAGAATGCAGTTTTGTACGTTGGAGAGCGACTGGAGCTTTTAAGCTGTGCATGCATGAGGCTAACACGACGTGGTATCAGAATTTTAACAACTTGCATTTATGGCACAGTCTTAATGCAAATAATCAACTCAAAGTGCAATCAAATGTGCACCGAAATGAATGAGAATCACCGGCCAGTGACTAAAAGACTTAAGAAACAAGTGAGATCAAAGGAAAGACTCGGAAGAGGGGTGTGTGGAGAGGTTTCTAATGAATTTCCAAAACTTGGGGACTAAAGAGGAGTCTGGCTTCAAATGGTCACCTGAATAGAAATCAGAAGAACCCAGAATTGTCTAGTTGATGTATGTTTGGATTAACAAAACCATAAAGTGAATTTAGATTTACAAAAAATGTTTAGTCTGCAGTATTACCTGAATAGGAACTGAGGTTGATTAATGATTGGGACCATGATCCACCAGACAGGATTGGCTGCAGGCACAGATGTACATGAGCTGAAGTTTATGGGGAATTGTAGGCTAATCAGGAGAGTGTTTGAAAAGCTGAACCTCGGCAAGAAAAGACATGTGGAAAGCTTTGAGCAAATGAATGGAGGTGGATGCAATGTTGGAGTAGACGTAAATGGCACGTTGAGAAGCAGTCTATTTGGCTGATTGCATCCACAGCAGACTTGATGCCGACCTTTTTTTACCCTGTACCCCTGCATATATTGTTCCATTTCAAATAATCACTGAATGCCTTTTTGAATGTCTTAAGTTGAACTTACTTTGATCACTTCCATACTGTACATCTCTGTGACTAGGATTCTATGACTTATCCAGGCAATGCACTCATAGGGTAATATGGCTTCTCTCTGTTTACTCTATTTCAAGTGCTCATGATTTTGAAATCTTCAGTTATCTATCATCATTTCCAGTTTGGAAAGGAGAAGGTCAATAGTCCAAACTACTCCAATTTGTTTTCATGATGAAGTTTCTCATCCCTAGAAGCATTCTTCTAAACTTGGTCTGTACTGTCCAATGTATTCACATCTATCCTGAAGTGTGGTGTTTAGAACTGTGCACAATATTGCAGCTGGGTTCTAACCAGTCACTTATGCAACTTCAGTATAATCACCTTGTTTTTGAACAAAGGAACAGGAGAAGACTTTCACCATTTGGTGAGACCATGGCTGATCTGAGGCCTTACTCTTTATAACTGCCTTTGCTTAACAGAAATTTATCTATCTCACGTTTAAAATTAGCAACTAATCCAGCATTCACTGTCATTTGTGGAAGAGTGTTTCAAATATCTACCATCCTTTGTATAGAGAAGTATTTCCCCTCATATCTCCTGAAGGGTCTGGCCCTATTTCTCAAACTCTGCACCTTAGTTCTAGAATTTTCTACCACTGGAAATTGTTTATTAATCCTACTTTTTCCTGTTGATATAGAGTCATACCGCACAGAAACAGATCCTTCGGTCTAATCGGTCCATGCCAACAATTACCCTAAACTAAGCTAGTCCTATCTATCTGCGCGTGGCACATATCCTTCCAAAGATTTCTTATTCATGTACTTATCTAAATGTCTTTTAAACATTGTAACTGTACCCGCATCTACCACTTCTTCTGGAAGTTCATTGTACATGCAAGTCACTCTCTGTGTAAAAAAAAAATTGCCTCTCATGTCTTTTCAAAATCGTTTTCCTCTCTCCTTATAAATATGCCCCGACTTGAAGTCCCCCCGTGGAGAAACACACTTGCCATTCACCTAATCTATACCCCTCATGGTTTTATAAGGTCACCCCTCAATCTGCTCTGCTCCAGTGGAAAACGTCCCAGCCAATCCCTCCCCTCTTTATAATTCAAATCCTCCATTCCTGGTAACCTGCTGGTAAATCTCTTCTGAACCTTCCCTGGCTTAATGATATCCTTCCTATAACCAGAACTCGATACACTATCCTTGAAGAGGCCTCTTGAATACTTTATCAGATTACCCCTTAACCATCTAGATTCCAGAGAAGAAAAGTCTAATTTGTGTAATCTCTCCTCATAATCTACCCCTTGAAGTCCAAGTATCATTCTTGTGAACTTACATTGTACTCCCTCCAAAACCAATATATCCTTCCTAAAATACAGTGCCCAGATCTGCTCTCAGAACTCCAACTGGTGTCTAACCAGGGCTTTGTATAACTGCAGCATAACTTCTGTATCCTTGTACTCCACTCCTCTAGATATGAAGGCCAGCATCCAGTTAGCTTTCTTGATTATTTTCTGCACCTGTTTGTGACATTTTAAAGATCTATGCACCTGGACTCCCCAAATCTTTTTGGACGTCCACCATACTTACTTTCCTTCCTTCTAGAAAGTACCCTTTTCAGGTCCAAAATGGATAACTTAGCACTTGTTTTCATTGAACTCCAACTTCCACAATTTTGCCATTTACTTAGTCTATCAATATCCCCTTGTAATGTTATGCTATAATCTACCATGCCTACAAAGCTGTCTAATATTGTGCCATCTGAAAATTCGGATAAATTATTTTCTGTGCCATTATCCAATAGTTGAATAGTTGAGGCCCTAACACAGATACTGTGGGACATGACTGGTCACAGCCTGTCATTTTGAGTACCGACCCATTATCCTTAGTCTCTGTTGCCTGCCACTTAACTAATTTCACAGTCATGTCAGTAATTTTCCCCCCATTCTTTGGGCTTCTACCTCAGTTAACAGTTTCTTATGTGGGGTTTTATAAAATGCCTTCTGGAAGTTCATTTAAACAACACCTTTGGACATTCCCCTATCCTCTACCTTAGTCACCTCTTAAAACAAAATTCAATGTTTTTTTTAGGCATTATCTAACTGTCATGCATCCATGCTGGCTCTCCCTGTTTAACTGAAAATTTTCAAGGTGATCAGTTACCCCAGCTTGATTATAAATTCCACAATTTCCCTCCACAGATATTAGGCTAACTGAGCCGTGATTCCTTGTCTGTCTTCTTTTTCTTCATTAAAAAGTGGAGCGATTGTAAAATTTTTCAATCCGGAGGGACAACTGTGTCTTGGAAATTCTGAAAGATTATAGTTAGGGTGTCGACAATGTGCACCCTTACTTCCTTTCACACACTCTGATGGTACCCATCAGTTCCCAGGCATTTTGTCACATTTTAATTACATTAATTTACTCATTTACTTCTGTTAAATTTATTCAGTCCCTGTTATTGATTTACTGTGAATTTCCTTGGGTCATCGGGCAAGGTATTCTCCTTTTCTGTGGTAAATACTGAGACAAAGTAATTATTCAACATGTCTGCCATTTCCCCATAGTCATTGATAATAACATCACTTTAAGTCTTTACTGGGCCAACATGGCTCCTGACCACCCACTTTCCTTTTATGTAGTCATTCTTTTTTCATTTTGAATTTGATGTCCCTGGCAAGTTTTTTTTTTCATAATCTTTTATTGGCCTTTGTATCTTTTCCATACAGCAGGATCTGTGCTGTTTTTTGCTGTTTTGTAAGTCCTTCCTTTTAATTTTATGCTGTCCCTGATCTATTTAGTAGTTCATGGCTTCTTTTTGACTGAGAAGTGGAACCTTTCTGTCTCAGCAGAATAAACCATTTTGGACCGTGTTAACTACAATACATCACCTGATCCTGCATCTCTAAGTTGTTTAATTAGTTTTTAATTTGTATTTTTCAATTTCCACGGGTCTTTAGTTTTTAATCTGTAAAATATTTCTCCAGTTTACCTTAATCTGAGAGCAGTTTGGAATAGGTATTCAAATTAACAACTACTTAGCAATCAACGAACTTGTAGCTTTTCCTGTTTTTCTTTCTCTGTTTCTGATCCCAGAATCTCCTGTCCTGCTGGCTTATGTTTCCCCTTATCCCCCAAATTTCCTAAGACCTTACTTTGATATTAAAGAGCAGGTGTACTCACCAATGAAAGAAAATGTGGGACTGATCAGCTCCTCCTTCTTTCATCTAACTTCCTGTTTCACTAAGCCCCAGTTGCACACTAATGCAACACAATAAGCACTGCAGTACAGACAAGGTACTCTATACCCTTTTTAATAATAGGATACGCATATTTTTTTCTCCTGTCATCTTTAACGACTTATGAACATTTGCATCCAGCTCGCTTTCCTCCTGCACTTTAGAATGCATCTCTTGGTCGGAGGGTGTGGTCTTTGAATGCATCTCTTGTCTGTTCATGTTCTTCTCCCCAAAATGAATCTCTTTGCACTTCTATCTTATGGTGGAGTGGATGATTGTTCAGAAGCTCCACTCTAGGTTGAATAAGATAGTGAAGTTTTGAATGAAGCAGAAAGACTTAGTGCCAAAAGAATGGGGTTGTTGAAAAGGACCAAAGGAAAGTTTGCTCTTCCTAGTGTTTCAGTGGAGGTGATCATGTCTCGTCTTAAACTCAGTTTAGATTTTCAGATTAATGGTACAGAGGAGATGTCGAAATGGTTATTGTGTTCAAGTTCAGTACAACAGTGACTGTTTCAGCAACACCTGTGAAGTGCTTTGGAACAACAGCTGATGAGATTGTAGGTTCAAACATAAATCGCAAGGACAAGAAGATGACATCTCAGGGCTATGGCACATAAAAACGTAGAACTATGGAACATTCTAGATAAACCCAAATAGAGTTTTCAAATCAAAGGCTATATCACTGATTATATTAGAGTGCAATTAGTCCAGAGGCCTAGATTAATGATCTTTCCTAAATTCAGGGGAAGGCTAGAAGTTTAAATGTTGTTTTGTATTCGATTGATTTAATTAACTAGTATGGTGACTATGAAGCTACCAGATTGTTTAAAAATTTCCATCAGGTTCACTGATGTCTTTTTTGGAAACACTTCTGCTGTCCTAGCCATTATGTGATTCCAGATCCATTGCAAGCTGCTTAATATATAGTGGGCGGCACGGTGGCACAGTGGTTAGCACTGCTGCCTCACAGCGCCAGAGACCCGGGTTCTTTTCCCGCCTCAGGCAACTGACTGTGGAGTTTGCACGTTCTCCCTGTGTCTGCGTGGGTTTCCTCCGGGTGCTCCGGTTTCCTCCCGCAGTCCAAAGATGTGCAGGTCAGGTGAATTGGCCATGCTAAATTGCCCGTAGAGTTAGGTAAGGGGTAAATGTGGGGGTATGGGTGGGTTGTGCTTCGGCGGGGCGGTGTGGACTTGTTGGGCCGAAGGGCCTGTTTCCACACTGTAATGCAATCTAATCTAATCTAAAGTAATCTAATCTAATCTAATATATCTGCCATGTGACATAGCCTAGTAAGATGCACTGTGGAATCAACCTGCTCTGAAACTGAATGGATAAGAGTAAGATCATAAGGTAGGCTGGCATTGATCTAGATGCTGGTTATGGCAAATAAATGTAGCCTGGTCCCTCTTGCTAATGTCTGGGACCTGTGAGAGACATGTGACACAGACAACTCAAATGCAATCTGATATAATCATGCTGTTAGAGTGTACATTTTCAACCTTCATTTCAGACATCTGAGACATTTGAGAGATTGAACAGTTTAGACTGATAATCTCTGAAATATAGAAGAATGAGGGGAGATCAAATTGAGGTGTTCAAAATGATAAAATAGATGTGGAGCAACTGCTTCTTGTGGGCATTCTAGGACCAGAGGTTATAGTCTTAGGATAAGGGGTAGCAAAGTTAAAACAGAGTTGAGGAGAAACTAATTTTCCCAGAGGGTTGTGAATCTGTGGAATTCACTACCCCCAAAACCCGGCAAATGCTGGAACAGTGAGTAAATTTAAAGAGGAATTAGACAGATTTTTAATTGGTAATGGGTTAAAAGGATTTGGAGAGAAGACAGGAAAATGGGGGTGAGGAGCATATAAGCCATGATTGAATGGCAGAGCAGGCCCCATAGGCCGAATGGCCTAATTGTGCCCCTATATCTTATGAACATCTCCAACCTTGACTGTGTTCTGGTATGGCCACTCTAGCTGGTCAGAGGGTGTGGTCTTTGAAGCATTCAGCATTGACTACGTGGACCCCATGAAGTTTCATGAGATCAAGCTATATGTGGGTAACAAAACCTTTTGCCAATTAGTACCACAGTCTCACTGAGTTGATGGATACATAATCATTGATGTCAAACACCATTTGAAAGAACCACTAAATGACTAACATTAACATGAATTCAGCATGTATTCTAGTGGGTGACTTATTACTAAGCAAAGCTCAGTATCACTACTATTAACTCCCAAAGCACAATGCTGACAGAGTTGCCTTGTAGCAGGTGGTAAGACAACCCGTCCTTTCCAGTCTTATCTGTCACAGGTCTGTCAATCTATTATAGTTCTTCACACTAACTATACCTCATGCTGTGTTGTGTTCCACTACTACCTAATTTCTTATGGCCTTTTCCTTATCTCCGAGGGACAATTCATGAGTGGGTTGGAGCAGTCACCTCTTGGCTGTGAGCAACTTGACATCATCCAGAATAAAGAAACCAACATAATTGGCATATCTTTCATCATTGGGTGCACTGTGGCAGTAATGTGTGTCATTTTCAAGAAACTGTGTAAACTCTCCAAGCCTCCTTCAGCAGCACCTTCCAATCTTGTGAACTATTACTTTGAAGAACACCATCTCCAAGTTAGCATCCTAGCTTGGAACCCTAATGATGTTGCTTCATTATTGGGTCAGAATCCTGGAGCTTCCTATTTAACTCCATCATGGGTGTAGTTACATCACATATTGTAGTGGTTTATCACCATCTTTCCAAGGGTAGATGCGGCAATGGAAGCACTGTTGCCCAGCCCTAATAATTAATTAATCAAAACCAAAAGAAGATATAATTATTAGCATGACTCTGAGAGTGATGTGCATTGTTTGATATTGTGTTGTGCAAAATGCCTCCTCTAGTGTAAGTTGCTGTATGCCCTGAGATACTGCGAACTCGCATGAGGGATATGGAAATATTAGGTCAATTAAAGATGTTTTGTGCTTCGAAGGGAACTGAAATAATCAAAGACTCACTAATCTACGTCTATGTACTTATAAGCACATGATAATTTGATGGGTAATATGTTAGAGTTGAACTACGGTGCTCGGAGCTGTTTTCTACAGCTGGAAACGGGAAGAAAAAAACCTCGCTTTGGGTGGTCGAATTTCAAACAATTTATCATTTACAAGAATAATCGGGATGGAAATCAGATTTTGTTTATGCCAAAAAAGTGGTTCCACAAGAGTATGTATCATCAGTAACCATAGTATTACTCCTGCCACCTACTAACACTTTCTGTAAGAGTTAAAAATCACACAACACCAGGTTATAGTCCAACAGGTTTAATTGGAAGCACACTAGCTTTCGGAGCGACGCTTCTTCATAGGTGATAGTGGAGGGCTCGATCGTAACACAGAATTTATAGCAAACATTTAGTGTGATGTAACTGAAATTATACATTGAAAAGTTGATTGTCTGTTAAGCCTTTCATCTGTTAGAATACAGTGATAGTTTCACTTCTTTCATGTGTAAATCACAAAAACCTTTTTTTAAAAAGTTGCATTCTCGGGTTAGCTGTTAACAATGGTGATAGCTAGACAATATGTTGAAGGTGTTAGCCCCCTGTGTTCTCTGTCTATGCCATGATGTTTAGATTGATTCTAATCTAAATAGTGAGATAACGGAGTTTTACATAAATTCATGCAGTTTTTGAGCTCAGAGTTCTTTCTGTAAGAGCTATACCTCTTTGAGGGAAGCTGGTCTGTTGACCATTTTGTTGATGTGTCTCAACTAAATAAGCTGTATTGGATCCAAATTCATTATTATCCCATAAGAGTTACCAATGTTCCAGAATGCCTAGTAGTTTTGCTGGAGGCGCCTTGTATAAAGTAATATGAATTCAAAAATCTGACATTATTGGTTTTATTTTCAAAGTAAATTGGCATCATTTCAGAGAATTTCAGCTGTCTCATCAGTGATGATGATTTGTCAAGTCTGTTCAGTTTAAATACAAAAAATGAGTAATTTGATTTATAAAAAACCATACAATAGGACCAGGCCCTTCGGCCCACCAAGTCTGTGCTGATTCCTAGTCCTTGTTTAGACATGCTACTTATTGCCCATATCCAGTTTCTATCCCTCTGTTCACTTCCCCTTCATGTGTCTGTTGAGATACACCTTAAATGTTGCTAACATGTCTGCTTCCACCACCCCCACTAGCAGAGTGCTCCAGGCAACATATCACCCTCTGTGTGAAAAATGTTGCCTGCACTTCTGTCTGAAATTTTCCTCCTCTCACCTTGAATCTATGTTTTCTTAGAGTTGACCTTTCCACCCTGGGGGGAAAAAAAACCCTGACCAGCAGCCCTATCTATGCTTGTCATAATTCTGTAGACCTCTGTTGGCTCACCCCTCAGCCTTTGTCTTTCCAGTGAAAACAATTAAGTTTATGCAACCTCTCCTCATAACTAAAACCCTCCAGACCAGGCAACATTCTGGTAAACCTTCTCTGCACACTGACCAAAATATCTATGTCCTTCTGGTAATGTGTCGACCAGAACTGCGTGCAATATTCCAAATGTGGCCTAACTAAAGTTTTATACAGCTGTTACATAACTTGCCAACATTTTTATTCAATGCCCTGGCTGATGGAGGCAAGTGCGCTGTATACCTTTTTGATTACCTTATCCATCTGTCTTGCCACTTCCAGGAATCTGTGGACCTGTGCGCTGAGATCCCTCAGTATGTCAGTGCAGTTGTGTAGTGTCTCGGAAACATTGGAATACCATATTTGTGGTTGAGAACTGCACCTGGCAGAATGACATATTGGTTTTGAAAAAAAGTGCAGCAAATATTTACCAAAATGTTTCTTGAATTTAGAGAATTCAGTTTGAAAGAGATGCTGTGTAAGCCTAGCTTGAGTTCTATTGAGTATAAAAATGTTTAGGGGAGATCTGATCAAAGTCATTAAGATGTTAAAGCATTTGATGATGTCAATATGGAGAAACTGCGGGTAAACAGCTGTGAACTGTTGCATATAACTCAACTAGTTAAAACTCTAGGAGAGAGTGAGAACTGCAGATGCTGAAAAGTCAGGGTTGAAAAGGGTGGTGCTGGAAATGTACAGCAGGTCAGGCAGCATCGGAGGAGCAGGAGAGTTGACATTTCGGGCATAACCCCATCATCAGGAATGTTGGGGGTGGGGAAGGGAGCTGAGAGATAAAGAGGAGGGTGGGGTAGGATTTGGAGGAAGGTAGCTGGAAAGGTGTTAGGTAGATGAGAGATGGGATAGAAGGTTGGGGGAGTGGCTGATGGTGATAGGTTGGAGTGGAGCGTGGAGCAGATAGGTGGGTAGAAAGATGGACAGGTAGGACAGTTCAAGAAGGCAATGCTGAGTTGGAGTGTTGGATCTTGGGCTAAGGTGGGGGAAAGGGTGATGAGGAAACTGGTGAAATTGACATTGATGCCGTGTGGGTCGAGGGTCCCAAAGGCAGAGGGTGAGGTGTTCTTCCTACAAGCATCCGGTGGCTAGGATTTGGCAGTGGAGGAGGCCCAGGACTTGCATGTTTTTGGTGGAGTGAGAGGGGGAGTTGAAGTGGTCGGCCACAGGATGGTGTGTGAGACCTGGAGATGTTCCCTGTAACACTCTGCGAGTTGGTGTCCTGTCTTCCCTGTGTGGAGGAGACCACATCGAGAGCAATGGACATTGTAGATGAAGTGGGTGGAAGTGCAGGAAAATGTCTGCCGGATGTGAAAAGATCCTTTAGGGCCTTTGATGGAGGTGAGATGGGAGGCATGGGTGCAGGATGTACACCTCTTGCAGCAGCAAGGGACGGTGCCGGGTGTGGAGGGTAGGTTGGTGGGGGGGCATGAACCTAATGTGAAAGTCATGGAGGGAATGGTCTCTGCGGAACATAGATGGTGGTGGGGAGAGTAGGAAAGGATGTGAAGCGCTTCTGTGTTTTTTCCTCCTGCATTTATAGTGGTTTGTCTCTGCCGCTTCCGGTTGTCAGTTTCAGCTGTCCGCTGCAGTGGCCAGTATATTGGGTCCAGGTCGATGTGTTTGTTCATAGAATCTGTGGATGAGTGCCATGCTTCTAGGAATTCCCTGGCTGTTCTCTGTTTGGCTTGTCCAATAATAGTAGTGTTGTCCCAGTTGAATTCATGTTGCCTGTCATCTGCGTTTGTGGCTACTAAGGATAGCTGGTCGTGTCATTTCGTGGCTAGTTGGTGTTCATGGATACGGATCGTTAGCTGTCTTCCTGTTTGTCCTATGTAGTGTTATGTTCAGTCCTTGCATGGGATTTTGTACACTACGTTGGTGACAAGCCAAACAGAGAACAGCAAGAGAATTCCTAGAGGCATGGCACTCATCCACAGATTCTATCAACAAACACATCGACCTGAACCCAATATACCGGCCACTGCAGCAGACAGCTGGAACTGACAACCGGAAGCAGTAGAGACAAACCACTATAAATGCCAGAGGAAACAGCACAGAAGCGCTTCACAGGAGGCTCCCAAGCACTGAGGATGTCACCTAGACAGGGGCCAAAAAGTCTGCAACATCAATTCCCAGCGGTGAACAGAACCCCAACAGCAAATATGACGGTGGATTTGAGAGTAAGGAATTGTGTTTTTACAGGGAATGGTCTCTCCAAACCACAGATCAAGGTGGGGAAGGAAATGTATCTCTGGTGTTGGGGTCTGTTTGTAGGTGGTGGAAGTGGTGGAGGATGATGCAATGTATCCGAAGGTTGGTGGGGTGGAAGGTGAGGACCAGGGGCTTCTGATCTTGTTGCAGTTGGAGGGGTGGAGTTCAAGGGCGCACGTGCGGGTAGTGGAGGAGATGCATTAGACAGCATCGTAGTCCACGTGGGAGGGGAATTGACATCTTTGAAGAAGGAGGCCATCTGGCATGCTCTGTGGAGGAATTGGTCCACCTGGGAGCAGATGCAGCGGAGGCAGAGGAATTGGGAATAAGGGATAGTGTTTTTACAGGAGGCATGGTGGGAGGAGGTGTAGTCCTAGCTGTGGGAGTCAGTGGGTGTGTAGAGAATGTCCATGTTGAGTCGGTTGCTCGAAATGGAGATGGAGAGGCCCAGGAAGGAGAGGGAGGTGTCCCAGATGGTCCAGGTGAACTTGAGGTCAGATTGGAAGGTGTTGGTGAAGTTGATGAACTGTTCAACCTCTTCGTGAGAGCATGAGGTACTGGTTGGGTCGGCGAGAGAGGAAACAAACTGAGGGCTGGGAGATCTTCATCATGGCGGATGGATGTGTGCAGGGACTGGATGTCCATAGTGAAGATAAGGCTTTGGGGGCTGGAGAAATGAAAGTCATGGAGGAGGTGAAGGGCATGGAGTGTCATGAATATATGTGGAGAGGACTGAGGGGGACAGGTTGGCATTGAGATATGAGGAAGATAAGTTCTGCCTAGCAGGAGCAGGCAGAGACAATAGGTCAACTGGGGCAGTCAGGTTTGTGGATTTTAGGTAAGAGGTAGAACTGGGCGGTGTGTGTTGTGGAACTGAGAGGTTTGAGGCTGTGGATGGGAGATCCCCTTCCAAACCCCCCACCCTCAGCTGAAACAGACAGATCAAATAACCATCGATATTATGAGTGGAAACTTGAAAAAAACTGAGGAAATAGAACCAGTCCTCCGAATTTGATGGAGAGATTTTTTTTAATTTCTCAAGTTTTTTTTAATGCTCTGAGCTTTTCCTTCAAGGTGTTTCATTTGTTCACAGGAGGCAGAGTGTGTCTAGTCTACAAATTATAAAGTCTCTGTCATATTGGTTAAAAACAACGTACAGCAACTTGTAGATGGAAACAATTTGCTTTGGTTTTAGATATTCTGCTGGAGAGAGAGGCACACAACCTCCCATTCCAGAGGCCAAGGGCTTATCACTATTGCTCATACCCACACGTTGTTTAGCTAGCCAATCGGAGAGTTACATAACTAGGAGCAGAGTAGGCAGTTCAGCTGTTGGAGTATGCTCCATCAGTCAGTACAGTCGTAAATGATTTCATCTCGTTCCCAACACCACATTCTGCCCGGTCTCCATAATCATTCAATCCATTACTAATTAAAAATATGTTTATTGCCTCATATTTAGATTAGATTAGATTTCCTACAGTGTGGAAACAGGCCCTTCGGCCTAACAAGTCCACACCGACCCTCTGAAGAGAAACCCACCCCCTCTGACTAATGCACCTAACACTACGGGCAATTTAACATGGTCAGTTCACCTGACCTGCACATCTTTGGACTGTGGGAGGAAACTGGAGCACCTGGAGGAAACCCACGCACACACTGGGAGAATCTGCAAACTCCACACAGACAGCCACCCGAGGCTGGAATTGAATCTGGGACCTTGGTGCTGTGAGGCAGCAGTGCTAACTACTGAGCAACCGTGCCACCCCACTTTATCCCAGTATCCATTGCATTCTGGGGTAGTAAATTCCACCAAATCATGACCCTTTGAGTGAAGTAATTTCTCTTCATCTATGATTTGAATCTGCTGCCCTGTCATCAAGTTAATAACCTTTGGCATTCACAAGTTATCACAATTCTACAAACCCACCAGCAACCTGATGCCAGTCGAATCTCACTTTGCACACTCCCCCCTGTCTCCTCTTGTACCTTCCCCCACTGCTTGCAAAAGCACAGCATAATCATGACCCAAAATGAGTTTGTCACTTGCTTTCTAAAAGCATAACAATTCCTTCCTCAGCCCTTTGTTGTAAAATAAATCTTTTCTCAATTCGTAATCAAAAATATAATAAAGTGAAAAGATATTAAGGTAATTCAAGACTGAGACTTGATATGTTTTTGTTGGGTGTGGGCATTGTGGAATCTGGACCAAAGACAATTTATTGAAGTTGAGGTGCAGCAGATTAGCCATGGTCAGATGATGAAGCAGATCCAAAGACTGAATGGCCTAATCCTGTTTCTATCTTCCTATCATTCTTTTCCTACTTTTGTTATCATAAACACTGAATATGATGATCTTGTCGCACAGTGGACTGTCCCAGTCTCTGTATCAGGAAGTCTAGTTTCAAGTTCCTGTCCTGCATGTGTGTCATCACATGTCCAAACAGATTGATTTTAAAAAGATTTAATAGCTTAATATAATAGTCATAAGCATATAGCTATATTTACCTGATGGAAATGGGTATTATTAGGTCAATGGTGGGGAACTAACTGGGTGGATGGGTATTACTGTCCTTGACTCTTAAGAGACAGACATAGATAAAAGTTTAATTAATCTGCAGATAATATTAAGAGGAGGCCCAGATAATTACTGCTGGTTCTGTAAGAATCATGTTTTGCATCTTGGTTGTTCACCTTTTTAAAGTTTTTGAAGCTAGTTCTTAGACACAGCATGGAAATATGTAGAGTTATTACATATAATGTTACAAACTCTGTTCAAAATTTGAAATATTCTAATGTATCTGTCACTTATTTCCTTTTGTGTTTATTGTATGTTTTTCTTTGCAGGTGCACAGAGAAGTGATTCCTGCCCACACAGTCTATGCCTTGAATATTGAAAGGATACTAGCAAGACTTTGGCATCCTAGTCATGAGGAGTTGGAGCAAGATAAGATTCACCGTCAGAGGCTAGCTATCAAAGAGGGACTTGTTTATTGACTGATTTGGGCCAAATGCTAGCGGTCAGAGCATATTTTGTCTCCACTGCGAATGAATGCAATAATCATTGCATTAAGCCTGATTTCTCCTCAACCTTCATTCTATTATCTGTCAATGCTGAGCAGAGTCTGGAATATTGAGAAGTCTGAAACAAACACACATCTGGCAGCATCTGAGAGATAGAAACAGAGTTAATGTATTGCGTCCAGTCTGACTCTTTCCTGCTGAGTTTCTCCAACATTTTCTGTTTGCTTCCGGTTTCCAGCATACACAGTATTTTGCTTTTGTTATGGTGAGGAGTCGCATTGGCAATATGTCATGAACTGCGCAAATTGAAACAATTTTGTTAAAAATCTTCATACTTCTCATAGAAATTGGTTTGTGTCTCATCAATTAAGGTATGCACATTGCAAACATCAAAAGCCAGTTTAAATATCTTCCTGTTTCAAAATGTACTGCCTTGAAGTTAGTGAGTGTGATATTCATGTACAGATATCCTGAAATATTTGCTATTACATCAGAAGTTATAATGCATCTAAAATAAACTGGCTTATGTTATTCCTCTGGTAAAGTACAGGATGGAATTACAAACAGAATCGTTTGAGACAGGGTTTGTACTGAATATTCCTCATCATTGTTTGAAGGCTTGCATGGTTTGTCCATTTTGTCTAGTACCTGTCTACAGATGAAACCTTGGTAGTAAGTTTCAGATTCTTCTTTGTCTTTGGTAGTTTTTCATAAACACAACTGAATTTTAGATATCTCATTCAATAGGTAGAATGGTTTGAGATTTAAGATTGCCAACACAGTATAATGACACTGAGAATTTTATTTTTGTACAATAAATTGACAGCAGTTGATCAGTATTCAGGCTATTGCCTTTTCTTGTATACACTAGTGTGTTTTTTTAACTTTTGTAGTCTGTGCAAAATCGCAACTATTCATTCATTAAAATGTAAACGTATCAAAACAAGACATCCTTAAGTGATGTTGTAAAACTTTCAAACTTTCTTCTTTGAATTTGAAGTGCATCACCATAAGAAGTAACTTATGTGAAAATGATTTAGTCTACAAAGCTTATCCAAGATACATGCAGTTTAGATCCAAGACACACACAGTTTAGATCCTTCAAATCTTTTTTGCTTTGAGTGCACTTTCTGATGATTTGATGTAATAGTGAAGCATAAAGAGTCAATTACTAAATTAATTTGTGGTTTGAAATTGCTTCCAGACATTTTCTAAAATATAGCTGCTTCCATCCTGTTTATTCACTTCCTGGTGTAATAGCTTCAATTTTTCAAGTTGCTTTGAGTTATGGGTAATGAATTCTGCTCCCTTAGTCAAATGTATATTGCTCTTTCTTAAACGTCCTCTTATATACTGTACATTTTATTGCTTCACAAATGTTGGAATGGTTGTCTATTATTTAGCAAATGCTTTAATATTTGGTATTAACCTTTGGACTGACAGTTATTAGTTATTCTAATACAACTTGTCAGGTTATGGCACTGAGAAGAACATTTTGATTTTTGCCAAGTTCATTGAGACCATTCTTTTCTTTTCTTTTGATTATGCCATTCTTGGATCTTCAACCTTGACAAACTTATTGGACTCTTTTCCCCTTCTGTTGGGTACTTGGCCACTCCTGATCTCAAACCTAATGTGAGAGTACGCTTCAGCTTTCCTAGTCTCATGAATTATTCTTACCTTAAATCCTCCCTAGGTGAGTCCATAGTTACCACCTTTGTCTTCTCCAAAGGGCCCATCAAGGCACCAGTCTCTCCGTATCTCCTCCTGGAAAGCTTTTCAGCCACAAGCAAGGCATTTGCTATCCATGTCCCCACTTTGGATGCTTGCATTTTACATCCTGACTTTGACTTCATGTTCTCTACTATTTTCCAACCCCGCTTGCTTCTTTGTTAATTCTGAAAAATGTGGAGCATCAAGTGACCATGAAAAGGTGCTTCCTTAACAAGATGGTAAAATTGGGCATCTGCTGCATTTGGCAATTTGGTGCAGAGAAGGGCATTTTTAAAAAAAAAACTTGCATAGGGTTTGGACATTTGTTGCCCGTCTCTCATTTCCTTCAACTATTAGGCAATTTTAGTGACAACCATATTGCTGAGTGTCTGGTTTCACGTGTAGGCCAGACCATCTAGGGACAGTAGTGAGCATTATGAGTTTTTAAGGCAATTGATGACAATTGTCACAGTCATCATTAGTGCAACTAGTTTTATATTCAAGATTTATTAATTAATTAAGTTTTATCAACTGCCAGGATAAGCATTAATTTGAGCCTCTGAACGTTATTCCAATGACATTACTGTACATCATCATTTAATCCATAGGTGCTGCTTTTAATAGCTTATTTTACCTCATGAGTATTCTCATTTGTCTTTAAGCTGGGAGTGTCTCTAAACAAGGAGACAGGCTATTTGGTATTGTGTGATAATTCAAAGGGCTATGAATCTGGAATTCTCCATCTGAGAAAGCTTTGAATCCTTAGTTGGTGAGTATCTTCAAATTAGAGGTTGTTAGATTTTTAGGAATGAGAATATTGAGGGAGACAGGCATATGCAGAAAGGTGGAGTTGAGGTAGAAAATGAGAAATGAATGTGTTGCTGTGAAGCAGTCTCAAAAGGCCAAATGGTCTACTCCAGCTCCTATTTCTTATGAGAAAAATTCTTTCCACCAATTACCTGCAGTTGCATTTTCTAAATTATGTTAGACGGATATTTTATGACCAACCCATCCTCCAAACTATATAAAAAATTGAGAATGTCAAATAACTTTTCTGAACTTGGAATGATGATTCACAGTTTGTGCACAAAATGTTTGTTGCGTCCCTTTCAGTAAACTTCTACGTCCTTTGAATTCATGCCACGTATAACAAAATGCCTCGTGAGAGGTCAACTCAGATGCAACTTTCCTCCATGTGGAAGAAATTCGTGAGAAGATGATTCTTGCATTCTACATCTCTCAGCAGTACCGTCTGAAGAGGCAGTGGCAGTAAATTCACAAATAACTTTCAAAAGGAAGATGATCTCCTACTCAATTGAAAAGTTTACAGTGCTTTGGCCCAGGAGTGGGGAGTAGCTTTCTCGCAGCCTTCTTTTGTGCTCAGTGATTACCTGTTACATTTTCTGTCATTTTCCTTTGACACTGCATGTTGTTCTCTCTATCTCTAGTACTGCACTCTTGAGAGTGTATTGCACCCTGTAACCAAGCATAACTAATTTGACCACAACTTCTGGATGAGATTAGCAACAGATTAATCTTTTTGGAATTGCATATTATTCTTTTGGATATTATACAACTTGAGAAAATCTTTTTGCCATAGAGTCTAAATTATCAAATAAAACAATGTCAGAATCATCGAATGAAAATAAGGTTGTTAGAGCAAAGGATTCTCTAAATGTTATAAATGTTATAAATGTTCAAATTGCGTTGAGTATCTTCTTTAGATTGAGAGGTTTGTTATTTGATTGAAATGAAAGGCATCTGAACTGCAACTTGCTTAAGGCTGAATGGTGAAAGAGTTCAGAGTTACTACATAGCTGGAATTAATTTCTCTTTAACTTGCCTCAGCTGTTTGGATCACATCACAGGTGTGTGTGTAATCTGTCTTCAGAGTTAAAAGTTAGACTGACAGCGGTGATGTAACCACTGTTGGGTTGTCACTAAAATAAAATCTGCTTTGTTAATGCCCTTTGAGAGAAATTTGCCATCCGTACCTGGACTGGCCTGCGTGTGTCTCAGAAACCCTTCAGAAATGAGTTTGACTATTGGCTGTTGTCTGGGCAATTCGAGATTGGACTAGCCAGCAAAACTCTCATTCCATGAGCAAATTAAAAGGAAAATCGTCTGTATGGCGAGAGGGAGAGCTGTGTTTTGCATGGGGTGGGCCCTTAAAAGGGAAATGTGTGGACCATTCAGCCTTTCAAACCTGTTCCACCATTCATTATGATCATCACTAATCATCCAACTCAATAACCTGCTTCTGTTTTATGCCCCATATCCTTTGCTTCCTTTAGGTCCAGGTGCTATATTAAACTTGAAACCGTGCAATGTTTTGGCATTGACTGCTTTCTGTGGTCGTGAATTCCACAGGCTCACCACTGTGAATGTAGAAATTCCTGCTCATCTCAGTCTTAATTGTCCGTAGACTGTGATCCCAGGTTCTGGACTTGCCTGCCATTGCTTATAATCCTATATCTGCCCTGTCCAGTGCTGCTATAAATTTATAGGTTTCCATGAGATTTCCCCTCATTCTTCTGCACTCCAGTGAATATAACCCAAACCAATTCAACCTCTCAAACATCAGTACTCATCATTCCCAGGAGGGCAAGGCAAGGAAGGCGAACCTGTTTGGAGATTATCAAGCACGAGGAACGAAATTAAGAAATAAGTCCTCAAGGGGCATGATCTCCTGCCCGAGCCACTTGCAAATCGGCTTAGGGATAAGAAAATTAGGGAAGTAAACATGTGACTAAGGGTGTGGTGTGGGAAAGAGGACTTCCATTTCATGGGGCGTTGGCATCAGTTTTGGAACCGGAGCGATCTGTATCAATGGGACAGTATCCACCTGAACCGATCTGGAACCAGTGTTCTAACGATAAGGATAAATTGGGTGGCCACTAGGACTTTAAACAAATGAGTTGGGAGGGAAGGGAAAGGGAAAATGACAAAGTATGATGGTAAATTGTGGGCGGCACAGTGGTTAGCACTGCTGCCTCACAGCGCCAGAGACCCGGGTTCAATTCCTGCCTCAGACGACTGACTGTGTGGAGTTTGTACGTTCTCCCCATGTCTGCGTGGGTTTCCTCTGGGTGCTCCGGTTTCCTCCCATAGTCCAAAGATGTGCAGGTTAGGTGAATTGGCCATGCTAAATTACTCGTAGTGTTAGGTAAGGGGTAAATGTAGGGGTATGGGTGGGTTGCGCTTCGGCGGGTCGATGTGGACTTGTTGGGCCAAAGGGCCTGTTTGCACACTGTAATGTAATCTAATCTAAATAAAAATGTAAGCAGCAGGTTAGCATGTGTGCAGGAGGGTTTAAGTTTAAGGCAGACTATGAAAGAAGTGAAAAAGAAAGATAACTCAGGAGATATTATGAGAGATGTTGGAAATTGAGTGTTTGAAAATGAGCAGAAGGGCACTTTACCTGAATGCTCATGGCATTCGTAACAAGGTCAATGAATTCAAAGTTTGGGAGAAGATTTCTAGCTTAGGTGCTCGTTGTTGTAGTTCTGTTCGCCAAGCTGGGAATTTGTGTTGCAGACGTTTCGTCCCCTGTTTAGGTGACATCCTCAGTGCTTGGGAGCCTCCTATGAAGCGCTTCTGTGATCTTTCCTCCGGCATTTATAGTGATATGTACCTGCCGCTTCCGGTTGTCAGTTCCAGCTGTCCGCTGCAGTGGCTGGTAGATTGGGTCCAGGTCGATGTGCTTGTTGATTAAATCTGTGGATGAGTGCCATGCCTCTAGGAATTCCCTGGCTGTTCTTTGTTTGACTTGTCCTATAATAGTAGTGTTGTCCCAGTCGAACTCATGTTGCTTGTCATCTGAGTGTGTGGCTACTAAGGTCATGTCGTTTCGTGGCTAGTTGGTGTTCATGGATGCGGATCGTTAGCTGTCTTCCTATTTGTCCTTTGTAGTGTTTTGTGCAAATTTCCTTGCAAGGAATTTTGTCCTCTACATTGGTTTTGCTCATGCTGGGTATCGGGTCCTTCGTCCTGGTGAGTTGTTGTCTTAGGGTGGCTGTTGGTTTGTGTGCTGTTCTGAGTCCTAGTGGTCGCAGTAGTCTGGCTGTCAGTTCAGAAATGTTTTTGATGTATGGTAGTGTGGCTAGTCCTTTGGGTTGTGGCATGTCCTCATTCCGTTGTCTTTCTCTTAGGCATCTGTTGATGAAATTGCGGGGGTATCCGTTTTTGGTGAATACATTGTATAGGTGTTCTTCTTCCTCTTTTTGCAGTTCTGGTGTGCTGCAGTGTGTTGTGGCCCTTTTGACCAGTGTCTTGATGCAACTTCTTTTTTTATCAAGGACAAGCCAAACAGAGAACAGCTGGATCTGACAACCGGAAGCGGCAGGTACAAATCGCTATAAATGCCGGAGGAAACATCACAGAAGCGCTTCACAGGAGGCTCCCAAGCACTGAGGATGTCTCCTAGACAGGGGACGAAACATCTGCAACACAAATTCCCAGTTCGGCGGAAAGAACCACAATAAGGTCAATGAATTAATGGCCTAAATCATCATGAATGAATATGACTTAATAGACATTACAGGATGGTCGTGACTGGGAGTTAAATACCCAGAGGTATCAGACTATTTGGAAGGACTGACAGGAAGGTAAGGGAGGTGGTGTAGCTCTGATATTCAAGGATGACATCAGGAGGGTGCTGAAAGGTGTTATAGGTTCTGTGGAGAATAAGGTTGAATTCATTTGGGTGGAAATTAAGAAATTCTAAGAAGAAAACATCGCTGATAGGTGTAGTCTATAGGCCACCAAATAACATCACATGGGGTGGGCAATCAATAAAGAAGTAGTTAATGCCTATAAAATTGATATGGCAATTGTCATGGGGGATTTTATTCTACTTGTTGATTGGTCGAACCAGCTCAGTCAGGGTAGCCTTGCGGAGGAGTTTTGAGTGTATCCGTGAAGGTTTTTTTGAACAATGTGTAATGGAATCAATGAAGAAGCAAGCTCTCCTAGATCTGGTCCTGTGTAATGAGACAGGAATAATTAATGACCTCATAGTTAGGGATCCTATTGGAAGGAGTGATCACAGTATGGTTGAATTTAGAATACAGATGGAAAGTGAGAAGGTAAAATCCAATACCAGGGTCCTGTGCTTAAATAAGGGAGACTACAGTAGAAGGAAGGAGGACTTGGCTAAAGTAGACTGGAAACAAAGATTTTATGGTGGGACAGTTGATGAACAGTGAAGGACTTTCAAAGCAATTTTTCAAAGTGCTCCACTAAAAGTATATTCCACTGAAAAGCAAGGACTGTAAGAAAAGGGGTAATCTGCCGTGGGTGTCCAAGGAAATAAAGGAGGCTATCAAATTGAAAGAGAAGGCATGCAAAATGGTCAAGAACAGCAGGAAACTAGAAGATTAGGAAAACTTTAAACGTCAACAGGAAGCCATAAAAAGAGCTATAAAGAAAATAAGTTAGAACATGAGAAAAAGCTAGCGCAGAATATAAAGACAGATAGCAACAGTCTCTATAATATAAAATGAAAAAGAGTGGCTAAAGTAAACCTTGGTCCTTTAGAGAATGAGAAGGGGCATTTAGTTATGGGATATGATGAAATGGCTGAGGCATTGAATAGGTGTTTTGTATCCGTCTTCACAGTGGAGGATACTAATAATATGCCAGTTATTGACAAAGAGACGAAGGTAGGTGAGGATCTGGAAACAATCATTATCACGGAAGAGGTAGTGTTGGGTAAGCTAATGGAGCTAAGGATAGGCAAGTCTCCTTGCCCTGATGGAATGTATCCCAGGGTACTAAAAGCAATGGCAGGAGAAATAGCAAATGCACTTGTGGTAATTTTCCAAAATTTGCTGGACTCTGGGGCAGTTCCAGCAGATTAGAAAACAGAAATGTGATGCCATTGTTTAAAAAGGGAGTTAGACAAAAGATGTGGAATTGTAGACCAGTTTGCTTAACCTCTCATGGGGAAGATGCTGGAGTCTTTTATCAAAGAAGAAATAGTAAGGAATCTAAAGATAAATAGTCTTGTTGGGCAGACACAGCATGGGTTCATGCGTAACAAATCTTTTGGCATTTTATGAAGGTATTGCAAACAAGATGGACAACGGGGACCCAGTAGATGTGGTGTACCTAGATTTCCAAAAGGCCTTCAACAAGGTGCTGCACAAGAAGCTGTGCATAAGATAAAGATGCACGGCATTATGGGTAAAGTATTAGCATGGTTAGAGGATTGGTTGACTAACAGGAAGCAAGAAGTATCATAGAATCCCTACAGTGTGGAAACAGGCTCTTTGGCTCAACAAGTCCACACTGACCCTCCGAAGAGTAACCCATCCAGCCCCATTCCCCTACCATACATTTACTCCTAACAAAAGCACGTAACCTACACATCCCTGAACACTATGGTCAATTTAGCACAGCCAATTCACCGAAGCTGCACATCTTTGGATAGTGGGAGGAAACCCACACAGACATGGGGAGAACATGCAACTCCACATAGACAGTTGCCCGGGGCTGGAATTTAACCTGGTCCCTGGCGCTGTGAGGTAGCAGTGCTAACCACTGAGCCACCGTGCTGCCCAGAGTGAGGATAAATGGCTGCTATTCTGGTTGGCAATCAGAAACTAGTGGTGTGCTTCAGGGATCAGTGTTGGGACTGCAATTATTCACAATTTATATCGATGATGTGGAGTTGGGCATTATGTGTAGTGTGTCAAAGTTTGCAGATGACACTAAGACGAGTGGCAGAAGACGGAAACTTTGCAGAGGAACGCAGATACTTTAAGTGAGTAGGCAAAGGTCTGGCAGATGGAATACAATGTTAATAAATGTGAAGTAATCCATTTTGGTAGAAGTAACAGTAAAAAGGATTATTACTTAAATGGTAAAAAGTTGCAGCATGCTGTTATGCAGAGGGATCTGGGTGTCCTTGTGTGTGAATCGCAGAAGATTGGTCTGCAGGTACAACAAGTAATTAGGAGGGCAAATGGAATTTTGACCTTCATTGTTAAAGCGATTGAGTTTAAAAGCAGGGAGGTTATGTTGCAGCTTTACAGTGTGCTGGTGTGGCCACACCTGGAGTATTGTGTGCAGTTTTGGTCTCCTTATTTGAGAAAGGATGTACTGGCACTGGAGAGGGTGTAGAGGAGGTTCATTGGGTTGATTCCAGAGATGAGGGATTGGCTTATGAGGAGATACCGAGTAGACTGGGATTATGTTCATTGGGATTCAGAAGAATGAGGAGGGATCTTAGAGAAACATGTAAAATTATGAGGGGAATAGATAAGATTGAAGTAGAGAGGATGTTTCCACTGGCGGGTGAAACTAGGACGATAGGGCATAGCTTCAAAATTAGGAGAAGCAGATTTCGGACTGAATTGAGAAGGAACATTTTCACCCAGAGGGTTGTAAATCTATGGAATTCCTTGCTCAGTGAAGTAGTTGACGCTATTTTAGTAAACCTTCTTAAAGCTAAGATAGATATTTTTGAACAATAAAGGAATTAAAGACTTTGATGAGAGTGGGGGTAGGTGAATCTGAGGCCATGAAAAGATCAGCCATGATCTTAGTGAATGGCAGAGCAGGCTCGAAGGGCCAGACAACACACCCCTGCTCCGAGTTCTTATGTTCCTATTAATCAGGTGAAAAGTGAGGACTGCAGGTGCTGGGGAGTCAGAGTCGAGAGTGTGGCGCTGGAAAAGCATTGCAGATCAGGCAGCATCCGAGGTGCAGGAGAATCGACGTTCCGGGCATAAGCCTTTCATCAGGAATGCTCATTCAAGCCTAACAAATTTTGTAGGTAAAAGGCTTGTGTTCATATAGAAAAAAGCATGCAGACAAATGTTATTATTCCATATTGGGTTGAGCGGAAGAAAAAAGCTAGCTTTAAAGCAACTTGTACTCATATGGTGTGCTTCACATAAGAAACGCATGGTACCTTGGGGGAGATCAATGAAATGCAATTTGGGATAGCCACTGTCGTGGAGAAAATGTAGAGAATCACCAGGAGAAGCAGAGAGTTCTTCAAGAAGTAGGTCTTGTATTTGCAAACAAAAAACCGTGACACTGAGAAAGCAGATCTTCAAATGCCCCCAAACCTCCGGGTCCGTGGATTTTTATATCTTTTTTTTTCATGTTTCTGTTAGCTTATCAGCATGTCCAACTAAAGTAATCAAAGTACCTCACTCTAGCTACACAATAAACAAGTTATGCTAGTTCCCATTATCTCTTTAACATTCTACTTAATGTTATTCTAATGTCACGGTTAGATATTTATTGCTAAGTTTGCTACAGTGATCTTCCATTGCAGACTAACCTGTCACGACAGATATTTAGCTATTCCATCTATTACAATAGTCTCCTGTCTCAAGCTGACTCTACTAACTGTTAATTAGATATTTTAATGT
>NC_057720.1:78620890-78622876 GCF_004010195.1 Chiloscyllium plagiosum | reverse complement strand
AGCTGATTTCACTCTCCCCACATCTGCATCATGCTGTGACCCCAAAGTGGTGGTAATGCATCCAATTGCTCATTACTATATTGATCATCTTCCTCCACTGTCAGTGGCATGCTTTGCTGGGGTGTTACCCTGACTTCCTTTGGATTCCCTGTCAAGTTGCAGCAGGCGAGGATTTTAATATAGCTGCTATCCCTGGATTCCCAAACCCCTGTCGTGAGCATATGTCATTCCCTAACTGTTTCTACATGCCTGGCCATAGATTGATATCCCATATTTACCAGTAAAGTTACATGTGGTGTGGTGCCTGATACACTATACCACTTTTCCAGGAACACATTTCTCTCTATTTGCAGGATCACTCCCTGCTCCCCTAATACTATCGTTCCCCTTCTCAAATGTTGTGGAGCAGTGACTTCCTTCTGCCACTACCTCTCTAACACCTCATCCTGAGACTCATCAAATATCACTGTACAGTACAGTTCAAACTTAGGTGGTCTTGTTTTAGTCAACATCGTCAACACTTCTGCTTCCTACATCCCCCAAATGTCTTGATTATCACTTGCTATATCCCCTATCCAAGAAACATTAACATCTTTAACTTCTTGCATCACTAATTTTGTATTGGCCTTTTCTACGACCAATCCCTGCTGTGTACAGTCCAATCTTACCTCTAATTGTAGTAAAGCATCCCTACCTAACAAGTTAATTGGCATCTCTTTAGACACTAATATTGACAGAATTATCTCCCTACCTTCCATTTCTAATCTTACCGGAGCTGTAAATTGAGTTAACAGTGTTTTCCCTGAGAACCCTACAGTTTTAACAAATTTACTTGACATGGGAAGGTGAGAGGCATACCACGGCTGTATACAAGTGTATATAGCTCCAGTATCTATCATCACCGGTATCTGTTGCCCTTCTATATTAACTTGTATTACTGGTTTTTGATCAGCCTCCCATGCTACTACAGGGTAATGCCCCTTCCCACCCAGGTTTTCAGGGCATTCCTAGCACATCCCATATGAGTTAACAGGTCTGGCTGGGCCTGTAAGAGCCTAGGAAATGGCCACTGGGGATTCCCACCGTCTAGGCCCGTTGTAAGGCAGAGAGGTCCTGGTTCAATAAAGGCAATTCCTCCTAAAGTGGCCTGGTTGATGGCATCCCCAGCACATCATTTCTGATCCCCCTTGAGCCTGATTATTTATTATGTACCTTAATCCCCCATTCCTACGTCCCAGTCCTTGGGGACCCTGGTTCTGTTTCGGCTGTTGTTTAAATCTGCCCTGCCCCAGATACATCACCCGTGGGAAAGCTTCTCTAAAAACCTCCATTGCTGGCATGGGACTTTCTGGCCCCTGTCTGGCTACCTGATAGGACCCCCTTGCGCGGGCACTTGGTCCACGCCAGTGTTGATTACTGTGTCGGTTCTTACTGGCAACACCTTTTTAGCCTTCTCCTTTTCTTTCTTTTTAAGCTCTTCGAGCTGCATTTGCGCCAGCTTCCTTTGCACCTCCTCCTGCTGTTCAGACAGTTTCTCTTTGTCTTTTCGGAACCTTTCAACTGCATGAGCTACATGATCTCTAAATTCTCTAAATGGCTCATTGATGATTTCAGACCCACCACTTCCTCCAATCTTGACCTGACTTGGGAGGGCATTGCCTCAATAATGGAATTTCAGAACATTGTGGTCAGCAACTGATTAGTGTCTATGTCTATCTCTGTTTCCAGCATCCACTTTTTAAACTGTTTCTCCAAGTTGGCAGCCAGGTTTTCACCTTCTCCCAGTGGATCCCCTCTCAGAGCCTGGGGGTCCATTTTGGGTGGATAACAGTCTCTTAAGGCCTGCCGTACATTCAGTCTCACTCGATCAAACCCGACCCCATCGATCATTTGATTGTCTACTGCATGTTTCAAACGGGCTCGGACCATTATTTCCTTTAACTTCAGGAGCCATACCAGCAGTGCCTTCAAGTCTCCTATAGCCAG
>NC_057720.1:78567558-78620874 GCF_004010195.1 Chiloscyllium plagiosum | reverse complement strand
TCCTCCCATTCTTTAGGTATTGGGGCCATTTTCTTTCCTGGTCTCTCATCATCCCTTTCTGCTTGCTCTGCGTCACCTTCACTGCTTTTCTCTTCAGCCCTTCTTTTGTATCGCAATGAGTATTCCTCAATTGCTTTTTATTCCCTTAGCCCACGCAGCACACTAATCTCATGTTTCAGCTTTTCTTGCTCTCGTTGTATAGTTTCTATTTGCTCTTGCCTGTCCCTTTTCTCTCTTTCTCTTCTTTCCCTCAGTTCATTTTTGTCTTCCGCACTTCCATCCCATTCTAAGTGTCCCTCTATTTCTACTGTTCCCTTTATTACTGGACACTGCTTCAATGCCTCTTGATTCGAGTAGGGAAGAGGTCTATTCAACTCCTCCACATCTGGGTATAGAGGGGAGGCTGATTCCTGCTTTTCTGTTTCCCGTAACTGCTCAGCTTGTTCTTTTGTAGCATTCCTAGTCACCACAGGTGCCTGACAAGCTATCTTCAGTTCCTCACCCTCTTCCCTGAAAAGTTTTAATATTTCCATCTCCTGATCCCTCTTTTGGTTTCTATTTTTAGAATTATCTTTTGGCTTATAGTTCTTGATTAGTCCTTCCATCTCATTGCACATATATATATATATCAAAGTTACCTTCTTTTGGCCATTTAGTCAATAAATCTTGAGTTCATTTTTCCCATTTCTCAGAAATTTTTACAATATCATTTCTTGCCACTGGAAATTTCTTACTCATAATCTCACCTGCAGTCCCTTTATCCATTCTAACATGTATTCCAGTCCAGCTAATGTATTATCTTTGCTCTCATAAATCACTTCCTCATACCATTCAAGTCTGGTCGGGATTTATCAACAGTATAAGCAATCCTTAACTTTATAACTTGCAATTGCCTCTTACCAATTTATCAATTCCTAAACGTCCTCAATTGCAGCTAGTTAATACAAACAAGCTATTCTCATTCATTCAGCCTAAACTAACCTTACACTGCACCTTCAAAATGCACCAATCGCTAACGGTTTCTTGAAAAATTTCTCTCTCAAAAAAAACTATCTTAAATTCTTATAGTACAAAATAAAATCAAAATACCCCAGGATCACAAGCTTCAGGGAAACAAAACACAAACATTTAACCACCAACAAACAATTATGCACACAAATCAGATCATAATGATTAGACTATAAAGTCTCTCTCAGACACACACACAACCATTTTGGAAACTACAGCTGCTCTCTCTCTCTCTCTCTCTCTCACACACACACTCAGAGCCTGGCTGCGAACAGCCAGGAACTCGGCCGTAAATCAATCTGTCTCTCTCTCTCTCTCTCTCTCTCTCAGCCAGAACCTTACTTAAACAGACCCTTTGTTCATTTCCGAAAGTCTAATTATCCTACAGGCTTTGTCTAAAACATTCAACAGTCTAGTAATACTTTAACACTATGACTATTCTCTGCTATTTTACTTTTAACCATCCACTACCAATCTGCCGGCTTTCTAAACAGGTCAATCAGCGCTTTCTGTAAAACAATTTCCCCTTATTTATTCTGCCGTATCTATCTATCGGGTCTTATATTCACCACATGGAATTTTACTCAGACTATTGCTACATTCTATTCTTACTCACCCCTTACCCCACTGCGTAGTTTTCTTGACCAATTCTCCACGTCTCCTTCAGGTGCAACTTACCCCTCGCCTTTGGATATTGGATCAGAGAGACCCTCCGGCAGGTTCCCGCACCTCCAAGTCTCCAAGGACTACTCCAAGCCAGCAGAATATAGTCTGAATTCACAGCAAAAATGCTAACCTTTTTTTTGTTGGGTACCCTGATTCTGTCCGTCTCAGGAATGCCCCCGGTGGACCGAGAAGTGCCCTGTTACTGGCGCCCTTTGTCCAGGTGGGTCTCTGTACAACCCTGCTCGCAGCACCAAATTTGTCATGGAGAAAATGTAGAGAATCACCAGGAGACGCAGAGCGTTCTTGAAGAAGTAGGTCATTTATTTGCAAACAAAAAACCGTGACACTGAGAAAGCAGATTCCTGAATGCCCCCGAACCTATGGGTCCATGGATTTTTATATCTTTTTTTTTCATGTTTCTGTTAGCTTACCAGCATGTCCACTTATATTAATTGAAGTACCTCACTCTAGCTACACAATAAACCAGTGATGTTAGTTCCCATTATCTCTTTAGTTGTACATTCTACTTAATGTTATTCTAATGTCACGGTTAGATATTTATTATCACCTCTGCTGCAGTGATCTTCCATTCCAGACTAACCTGTCATGATAGATATTTAGCTATTCCATCGATTACAATAGTCTCCTGTCTCAAGCTGACTCTACTAACTGTTAATTAGATATTTTAATGTCATGTCCCAAATACCCATGGTTCCAATCCTGTCATAATGATGCTTAACAGGGAAATTAGCTCTACTAACTGTTATCTCATCTCACTATAGTGACTTTTCAGCCTTAACCTTACTCTGCTAATTAGTGTAAGAGCATTCCACTATTGTTATCCCATCTTGCCTTCCACAGATCACAGATTGCCAGTGGTCTTCATGCTTTAACCCCTCCCATGCTTTCATGCTCTTTATTTTCCTTACCACCTGGGAGATATTGGGTAAGATAACCAAAAGCTTGCTCTATGAAGGATTTACAGAGTATCTTAAAGCAGGAAAGTGAAAGTTTGGGAGAGAACAGGGTAGGCGTCATCCGTGCACAAACTGGTTTCCCATGTCACAATATGTAGGTGGTTGATGTTAGTCATAGCATGCTAGTACCAGTGTTGCAGCAAACATCTGTAGAATGTGAAACTTTCAAATCACATAAACAACTTCCCACAAAGGTCGGGGCAATCTGGAGTTTCACTTCAGTCCCTTGGGAATTTTCTGAAGCCAGCAATTACAGCAGAGAACAGCTTTCTCTCAGACCTGCCTGACAACCAGGACAGTGTCCCAGAAAAAAGTGACCTCAGCCTCCACACCCTTATTTGAGACTGTGCTCCCTGGTTCTACACAGGGGAAATATCCTTCCTGTGCCTACTCTGTTGATCCCTGTATGAATTTTGAATGTTTTAGTGAGGTCATCTCTCATTCTTGCAAGCTAAAGAGAATATAAGTAAATTTTAAGACAGTCAGGAAAAAGAGACCACACGGAGAGAGAGACAGCCCGATTGAATATAAAGTTTGGGAAATTTGCTGGCAATGTGGGAAGTCGGTGCAGAGGGGAATGGAGTGTTTTTGGATTGCTTTTTTTGGCTCGTAGTTCATCAAGGTTTTTAAAGGTTAATTGAAGCCCAGGATCAGGGGCCAGCACTAGAGTGATAAACCTTAAGTTTCTTCGTTCTTGATAGCTACTAGTTTGACTATCCATTATAGATTACTTTCAGATTGAAGGTAAATTGGAGAAATATTTCCTGGCTGCAAACCAAAAGACCAGTACGAATTTTTAAAAAAATAAGAACTGACTAAATAAGAAGTGAGTAATTAAAATAGAGATGCTGGGCCAGGCGATGTATTGTACCCACATGATGTGGGAGTTGGTGGGCTCCATTGTGGTTCAGAGTGACCATATCTATATCAAGTGTTGGTTGCTCAGAGTTTATGAGCTGGAGTCTGAGCTTCGAGCACTCCGACACATCAGGGAGCGGGACAGTTACCTGGACGTTATGTTTTAGGGTGCGGTCACACCCCTTAGATTAATTACCTCAAATCCAGTGAGTGGTCAGGGGCAGGATGGTGTGTCCATGAGCGAGGTAAGTCGAGGAATCCATGAGATATCGCTGAAGGATCCTTACCCCTTGACGTTGCCTAGCAGGTTTGAGGTTCTCACTGCCTGTGTGAATGAAAATGGGCACTGTAGGAAGGATGAACAAACTGGCCGTAGCATCGTGGTACAGGGAGGCATTCAAGAGCAGGGGAGAAAAGAGAAATGAAGTTGCAGTCGGGAACAGTGGTCAGGGGAATACACACTGTTCTCTGTGGCCAAGATTGAGAGGCCTGAAGGCTGTGTTGCCTGCCTGGTGCTTGGGTTCAGGATATCTCATCTGGGCTACAGAGGAACTTGGAGTGGGTGGGGAAAGATTTAGTTATTCTCATCCACGTAGATGCTAATGGTAAATTAGAAAGAGGAATGAGGTTCTGCAGAGGGAATGCGAGCAGCTAGGGGCTAAATCAAGAAGCAGAACCAAAAAGTAATAATCATCAGATTACTACCTGAGCCATGAGCAAATTGGCTTGGGGCCAACAACTTGGGTAAGCACGTAGCTCAAAGATTAGCGTGGGAGAAACGGGTTTGAATTCGTGGTACCGGGAAAGGAGGGAGCCGTTCTAATGGGACCAGAGTCCTGATGAATTGCACAACTAGGGCAGTGGATAGGACTTTAAATAGCAGGGAGGCGTTCAGTTGTGTGGAACATAATGGAAAGAGTTCACGATAGGGTGGTCTCAGCAGAAGTTAAAAGTTACCAGACCAGGACAGAGAGTTTGGAAAGGTTGAGAAATTTAACTTCAGGCACGGCAGATAAGGGACGACTATGAGAAAGAGTCGGTCAATGCAGGACTGAAGGTGTTGTACTTAAATACACATAGTATACAAAACAAGGTAAGTGAGCATGTATCACAGATTGAAATTGGCAGGTACAATGTTGTGGGTATCAGAGAAAAATGGCTGCAAGGAAATGAGGGCTGGGAACTAAATATCCGAGGATACACATCCTATCGAAAGGACAGGCAGATGCGCAGAGGGGAGTAGGATGGCCTTTTTGTTACAAAATGAAATTAAAACGATAGCAAGAAGTGATATGAAGTTGAAAAGCTTAGAATCTGTGTGGGTAGAGTTGAGGTACCTCAAAGGATAAAAGACCATGACGGGAGTTGTGTACAGGCCTCCTAGCAGTAGTCAGGATGTGGGGAAGAAAATAACTCAGGAAATTGAAAAGGCACATAAGAAAGACACTATTACAATAATCATGGGGGACTTCAATATGTGGGTGAACTAGGAAAATCAGGTTGGTAGTGGATCTCAAGGAAAGGGATTCGTGAAATGTCTACGAGATGGATTTTTGGAGCATCTTGAGGTGGAGCTCATTAGGGAATGTGCAATTCTAGAATTGGTGAAGTGTAATGAGGCAGACTTAATTAGGGAGCTGAAGGTGAATGAACCCATAGGGGGCAGTGACCATTATATAATATGACACAAAGGCTGAGAGGTAGAATCAGCTGTAACAGTATTATAATTGAGTAAAGGTCACTATAAAGATATGGGGGAGGAGCTGACCAGAGTTGATTGGAGGCGGAGCCGAGCAGGCAAGACATTAGAGCAGCAATGGTAAAGATTTCTGGGGGAGTTTGGGATCCACAGCAGAAATTCATCCAAAGGAAGAAAAAAAAATCAATGGGCGGATGAGGCAATCATGGCTGATAAGGGAAGTCAGGGACAGCATAAAAGCCAAAGAAAAAGCATGAGAAAAATGTGGTAAAAATGAGTGGGGAACCTTTCCAAACCAGCAAAGAATAACTAAAAAAGCAATAAGGGAGGAGATGGTGAAATATGAGAGTAAATCAGCTAGTAATATAAAAGAAGATTGCATGAATTGTTTTTAGATACCTATAAAGTGAGAAGCAAGAGCGGACATTGGCCCATTGGAAAATGAGGTGGGAGAACAAGTAACGGAAAGCAAAGCAATGGCAGAGGAGCTAAATCGGCACTTTGCGTCAGTTGTCAAAGTGGAAGGCATCAGCAGCGTATCAGATCTTCAGGAGAGTCAAGAGGCAGAGGTGAGTGTAGTTGGCATCACTAAGGAGAAACTGTTGGGGAAGCTGAAAAGTCTGAAGATGAATAAATCACTCAGAGCAGATGGACTACACACCAAAGTTCTGAAGGAATTTGCTGAGGAGATTGCAGGGGCATTGATGGTGATCTTTTCAGCAATTGCTGGGATCAGGGAGGGTCCCAGAGGGCTGGAAAGTAGCTAATATAACACCCCTGTTTAAGAAGAGAGGGAGGCAGGAGACCGGAAGCTATAGGCCAATTAGCCTGACTTCAGTCATCGGTAGAATTTTAGAGTGCATCATTAAGGGGGAGATTGCAGAGTACTTTGGAAATGCATGGTAAAATAGGGTGGAGTCAGCGTGGTTTTGTCAAGAGGAGGTCATGCCTGACACATCTGTTAGAATTCGTTGGGAAGGCAATGAGCAAGTTAGACAAATGAGAGCCAGTGGATATGATTATTTGGATTTCCAGAAGGCATTAGACAAGGTACTGTGCAGAGACTCGGACCTTAAAATCACAGCCTCAGAGTGAAGGAAAGGCCCTTTAAGGACTGAATGAGGACTTTAGGGACAAAGTACTGCAGATGGTGGGATCTGTACTGAAAATAACAAATGCTGGAGATCGCATTGGGTCAGACAGCATCCATGGAAAGAAAGTAAGCTAACGTTTTGAGTCCAGATGACTCTTCATTTTAAAATGTTAGCTAGCTTGCTCTCTCTCCATGGATGCTGTCTGACCTGCTGAGGAGGAATTTCTTCAGCCAGAGGGTGGTGAATCTGTGGAACTCGTTGCTGCAGAGGGCTGTGGAGATCAAGTAATTGAGTATACTTAAGGCAGAGGTAAATAGGTTCTTGATTGGTAAAGGAGTCAAGGATTACAGGGAGAATAGAGGAGAAAGGTGTTGAGATACATATCTGTCATGATCGAATAGTGGAGCTGGTAATGTGCTAAATGTCCTAATTCTGCATCTATATCTAATGGTCTTCATTTCCAGTCTATTTAATTTTTCCTCAAAAGTCAACCCCTTCATCCCAGAAATTAGTTTGGCGAGCTTTTATTCCACTCCTTCTGTGGCAAGTTTAACTTACGTTGGATAAAGGATTGAAACTAAACACAATGCTTTGAGCATAGTCTCTATGATAGACATAAAGAAATCTTAATTCAATCATCAAATTCTCTTCAACAAATCTTTCTAAGTGCTTGTTCTGCCTGTATGTTAACATTCAGTAAACCATAAACAGGGACACCTGAGTAGAAATGCTATGTGTTTGTTTCTCCTGTTGGAATTGATAATTTCCTCTTTCTCTATATTGTCCAACTGCCAAATGTTTACTCAGTCACCTAACTTCTCTGAATTCTCTTGAAGTGCCTGTATGCTCTTCGCAACACACGCTGCCAACTGATTTATTGTTCACCACAAACTTGGAAATATATTTATTTCCTATATTTGAGTGGTCAGTACAAATAATGAAGAGCTGACACTCAAACACAAATGGTTCACTTGCTCACACTGAGTCACAGCTGACTGTAAAGTCTGTTTATAAGTTTTTTTTGTATTTTTGAGAGTTGGGTTGAAATTTGAAAAGGACTGTTTCAAACAAAAACAAGGATTATGGGAAGCATTATGGCACATTTGAAAAACGTTACCTGACACTGATTGTAAATGCTGTTTCCATTGCTGTTTATTTAAGCAGTGGGGGTTGTTGCTTCAGACAAACTGGAACCGATGCAAGTGTACAATAGGAAGTTCGGTCAGCATTGCATAGCTGATTGGTCTGTGAAGTGGTGACCAGCTGTCAATGAGAAAGGCCTTCTGTCTGCCAACATCAATGTGATTGGTTCTAAGGTAGCTGAATAGCATGTGAGTATGATTGTTTGGTCGGAAGCCATCTGCCCCCCCCCCCCAAAAAAAAAGATGCTATTCTTCCCTCTACAGTGAAGAAACACCTCATGCCTGAAGGAAACCTGATTTATTTCCCTCCATTGGTTGCTATAAGCTGTGGCTTTTAATCAATTAGTCAGAGACTGCGTAATTGTTCAACCAGTCACCCTATGCTTCCTGAAAGCAATTTAAGGTAGCTGATAGTCCTGACAAGCCAGAGGGATCAGTAAACTGTGTGGACAAAGTGAATCATTTGTGGCCTATAGACAACATCCAACAACATTTTCTGCCCCTTACTGTTTAATAGTCCCTCCCAAACTTATTCCAAACTACAGAGCTAAGGTCATCATCCCTCACGACTGCTCTAATTCCCTCTAATTAGCTGAACTACCTCACCAGCTTTACCAAACTCCCTGTCACAGAGTCAGAGAGATGTACAGCACAGAAACAGACCCTTTGGTCCAACACGTCCATGGTGATCAGATATCCCAACTGAACCTAGTCTCACCTACCAGCACTTTTATTAACTCTATAAAGCTACCCCTCAGCCTCCAATGCTCCAGGGCAAAAAGCCCCAGCCTATTCAGCCTCTCCCTATAGCTCAACTCCTCCAACCCTGGCAACGTCCATGTAAATCTTTTCTGAACCCTTTCAACTTTCACAGCATTCTTCCTATAGCAGAGAGACCAGAATTGCACACACTATTTTAAAAGTGGCCTAACCAATGTCCATGCAGCCACAACATGACCTCCCAACCCCTATACTCAATACTCTGACCAATAAAGGAAAGCATACCAAACACCTTTTTCACTATCCTATCTACCTGAGGCTCCACTTTCAAGGAATTATGAACTTGCACTCCAAGGTCTGTTTGTTCAGCAACACACCCCGGGACTTCACCATTAAGTGTATAAGTCCTGCCCCGATTTGCCTTTCCAAAATACAGCACCTCACATTTATCTAAAGTAAACTCCATCTGCCACTCAGTGGCCCAATTACCTTCTTTGCTGTCCACTACACCTCAAAGTTTGGTGCCATCTGCAAACTTACTACCTTAGTATCTCATACCCTTAGATATTGAAGTCCCTGCTTTGGTTTCCTTGTAGCCATGTGTCTGTAACTGCTGCCAGAGTTTATGATTCATCTGTTGTATTGCACATGCCGTGGGTCATCTATAAAGTTCTTGTTTCAGTTCTGACCCTATCGCTTGGCAAATTCTTATGTTTGCAATCACTGTCCCTTCCTGACATTCTTTGATTCCCTTTGCTACTTCATCTATTGTCTTGTCATTTTCCTTATTTGATTTTTCACCATATGTAGCCTCTGGGTTCTCAATGTTAGCTGTAGACAATAGTATCCACCCCACGAACTGTACTATCCCCTATTATGACCACACTCCCATTAAATCTCTCCACTTGAATGGTTTCCTGTAGCTTAATGCCATGGTAGATCTGCTCAGCTACACTTCAACCTTGTCTTTTATCCATTCAAACCATAGGAATCTTTAACCTGTTGGAAACATGCAAAGATTGAGGCTCTTGTGCATTCCCACCTTGTTGGCTTCCTTTATCTGCTTGAAATGCAGTCATCTCGTCCTGTCCCTGGCTACTGACCAAATCAGATAATGCTAGTCTAATGGTTGTTAATGCCTTCTTGAACAACGTGTCCAGTTAACGTTCCTCCTCTTTGCTGGATTGCAATGTTTGTAGTCCAGCCTCCAGCTCAAAAACTCTGAGCAGACGCCCAACCCAGAGTGGAGACACACCATAGATAGGTTGCCTTGGATTATTGTGGCATCCATGAACTCCCACATGCAGCAGCAGTGACACATCACTTATCCTGCCATTGTTATTGTGTTAAATAAATGCTATTTTTTTTCCAATTTAGTTATAATTTTATTCATTCTCCCAACTCCAGACTTTTTTTTCTGTGAACTCAAGGCAACACTTGAAGAAGGCCTATTGAAATTAGATGTCCTTGAGCCAAAAGTGCTTGTTCTTTTCCCCCAGCGCCCATGTTGTGTGTGTGCAGGTGTAGAACACTGTGAAGAACAATGAGTGCAGAAATCTATTCATATTGCACCACCAGGAAGAAAGGAAACACCCAAGTGGCCAGTGACAAGGAATGCCCTTCTCTTCAAGGGCAATGCCTATATGAACGAATAAGTGAAGGGGAGGGAGAGATTAAATGAAAATAGAATTGCAGGGGCAACCGAAAGTTCTTTATTCACTCTTTGAAACATGTGCTTTTAATCTGGAAATCGTACAGAATGTGAACTTTGAAAGGAGATTGTTAGTTTTTGTGCATGTAATTTTTCTTGAAGTACTCCTTTCATTTAGTTCTGATCTTAGCATTTGAAATAGTCTAAGCTTTTTAAGTAAAATATCTGTAGCAAAAGAAAACCCTTTGTCAGTGTCAATCAGAATATGGGACAGTAATAAGTTGGCACTACAGGCATTTTCTGATGGTTCATTTGCACTGAGAGTCTGAATAATTTCCATGCACCATTTATTTAATCTACCTATTGCATTCCCAGCTACCTTCACCCCCAACCCCACACCACCTCTCCCCCATTTATCTCGCAGCCCCCCGGCCCACAAGCCTTGTTCCTGATGAAGGGGTTATATCTGAAACATCGATTCTCCTGCTCCTCGGATGCTGCCTGACCTGCTGTGCTTTTCCAGCATCACACTCTCGACTCTGATCTCCAGCATCTGCAGTCCTCACTTGCTCCACCATTTATTTCATGTCATGCTGAGCTGTCAATTTCTCCACAATTCCATGTGTTTGATCTGGACTTTTGCTCTGCATTTTCTCAAGTCCTTTCAGATGCTTCCAACACTATGCACCAATTTGGACAATTGGATATGGTTTTTGAACATTAACTATGCTTAGATTTTGAGAATTTACTTCAGAGATTAAAGTGTCCAACTTGTGTTGCTTTCAAGTATTTATTTATTTTGAGACATGCAACATTAAGTACTGTCAGGCTTTGAAACAAAACTATCATTTGTTGCTTTTGCCAATTTTATCTTTATTGTGTCTCTGCTGGGGAGTTTGACTCACGAAACAAAAGCAAAGTTCTTCAAACGCTGGAAATCTGAAACACAATTAAAATTTCAAATCCAAATATGACTTCTCCAGAATGCTCCAAAGAAGTCATCAGGCTCAAAAGGTTAACCCTGTTTGGCTTTCCATAAGTGTTGGTGACATTTATCATGATCTTGGAGCCAGATTATTATAAGTCATTGCTCAATCTCATGTGGGTATGTCCTCAGAAAGAAGTTGGAGACGGATTGCTAAGGGGGTCATGTAACTATTAACCTGAAGGAGTCTAATTTGTCATCAGAAAAATGACTCCACCATCTATGCCTCATCTGTAGGACAGTAATTAATTCAACTTTGTTCATCGAGACAGTGTTTCAGGCAACATATTGCCATAAAGTTGACTCTGAGTACTCAAGTCTGAAAGCTGGTAAAGCTATAGTACTGAAGCTGTACTGAGATTACTTACTGATCTTTCTTGACTATTCAATTTTTAATACGCAAGATTAAAGTTGAACTAGGCTTTCCCATGCTCCCCTAAAGGTCAATTCACTGAAAGTAATGTGATCAACTAAAGTATCAGGATGTAGGTCATTGTACCATGTGCAACATCTAGCACCCATGCAGTAAAACATTCAGCAGGTGAACAAAGAAGAGAATCTCTCTCTCTCCCCATCATGTCTAAAAGCCAAAGTCTTGAATCACTTTGTGATCGCACTTCAGAAAAATTACTTTAGAAGCTATCAGTGCATTAGTGTGCAAAATAATGAGTGGTGCTGCCTATCAAAGATGGTTCACCTGCCTCTCCTCCAACCTAGTTTACTGCATCAGGTGCTCCCGATGTGGTCTTCTTGACATTGAGGCGACCAAATGTAAACTCGGAATGTTTTGCCGAGCATCTCAGCCGGGCCCATAAGGGACAGCCTGACTTTCTGGTCACCACCCATTTCAATCCCCCTTCCCACTCCCTCTCAGACATATCCATCCTCAGTTTCCTCCATTGTGACAGTGTATCAGACTGCAAATTAGAGGAACAACACCTCATCTTCCGTTTGGGCAGTCTACAACCTGGAGGACTCAACATTGAGTTCTCCAATTTCAAATAAGCCCCCCTCCCATCCCCTGACTCCCTTTCCAACCCCTCCCCCTCCCTTCCATCCCTTTGACCGAACCTTACTTCTAGCCTCCAATCGGATTAATTCCTCCCATTGACCAACCAGGTCATATACACCACCTGTATTCACCTATCATTACCGCACCACTCTGCCTTTCTCCCCATCCAATCTCCCCCTTCTCATTATCTGCAGCTCCCCCTACCCCCACTTCTATTCCTGAAGAAGGGTTACACCCGAAACGTCGACTTCACCACCTCTTTACCTGGCTTGCCGTGTTCTTCCTGCTCCTGCTTGCCTACTTTCAAAGAAGGCAGGCTAGTCAGGAAAGCTTTGGAAATAGAGATTGTTTTTCAACTATGTAGGGTTGAGGATTTCAGCAGCACATGAGCTGAGGCAAAGATAATAGTTGAATGGCTGAAAGCAGTAAACCTTAGTGAGGGTACAGATGTGTGGTTGGAAACCTATCTCATGAGGTACAACACCCAGATTAGGAATGGCCTGGTTCTGTCTCGGGAATGGTGTCTGTAGCTGTGTTGATAGAGGAGAGTGAGGAGAGAGAAAGGGAAGATTAGCCTAGCAGCAGTTGCCTGCAAATTTGAGTCAGATGTTGTTGTGTGATCTGTACTGGACAGGTGTGAGTGCTAAGTCGATAAAATGTGAAGCTGGAAGAAGCACTGTAGATCAAGCAGCATCAGAAGAGCAGGAGAGCTGACATTTTGGGCAAGACCTTTCATCATGAATGCTGCCAAACGTACACTGGCCACACAAGGAGACGTTTCATTGTGATATTAACCAATGTACCATTGTGGCTGATAACATGTTTCACTAAATAGGTCTGTATTGGCTGATAATTTATCACACTTTTCCTTAACTTTGTCTATGCGTATGTATGAAACCCATGTTAACTAGACTTATCGATATCTATGTTTACAAGTATGGGCAGCCAACTCTTGTTTCATTAAAAAGGTCAAGCAACTGAGGCTTCTTCTGCTGCAAGCAACTTCTGTTGTGACTGATTTTGTGGAAGTACTGTGGCTTGTTAATGGAGAACAAAAAGACTATTGTACTTACACAGCATCTTTCACATTCTAAGACGTGTCAGAGCTAATTGAATACTTCTCAAATATAGTCACCGCTGTAATGGAAGAAATACAACAGCTCCCACACACAGCAAACTTGCATAACCGGCAATGTGATACTTAGACTTTTCTCGTAATGTTGATTGAGGCAGAAATAATGGCTAGGACACAGGTTAATGCACTTCAGAATAGTGACATAGGATACTGAGTTGGAGACAGGTTTAGAACTCATTTGAAAAATGACACCTTTGACAGTGCAGCACTCCCTCTCACTGCACCTGGAATGACAGCCACTGAAATAACTCAACAGAAGTCAGTATCCCGTCACCAAGTCAGCCTTCAATGACACTTGTATAGTACTTGACAATGACCTAGTTTCCTCAGAGTCAGCTCTCACAGTGAACAGAACCTCTGACACTCCTGTATATATCTTTTAGCCAGGGCTCCCTGATTAGACCAGGTTAACAACCCCAATCAGGGAACTCATTTTCTATAAGGTTCACCTGGCTGACCTCGTTGCAATCATGACAGCCATATCTTTGTGACTGAAATCCCCAACTTTCTGATGGCAGAAAAGTGCTACCAACTGAGCCATAGCTGAGACAGCTGACATTGTGATTTTGAGGTGAGCAGTTCAGGGAGGCAGGTGAAGTTGGTGACGCAAAGTCGTCACAATCCAAGCAAAAGATATCGGAGTTTTTCTTGAATCGTTACTAGGCCTGCAACACGGCAATAAATAGAACAGAGGCTACAGAAAGGGGAAGATCTGTGAAATTGGAAGAGCACTACATATAAGGTCTGATCTTACCACCATGGATTTTCATGAGCTTTTCCCATACCTCCACCTAACCTAGAAGCTGGGTCATAGAACCAAGTGACTTCCTTCATGTTGCCAGGGATAGCAACAATGTCAGCTGTATCAGCTATGGGCTCTTTTCTGCTATCAGAACATTGAAGATTTCAGTCACAAAGATATGGCTGTAGTGATTGCAATGAGGTCAGCCAGGTGAACCTCATAGAATATGAGTTTGAGCTGTAGGGAGAGGCTGAACAGGCTGCGGCTGTTTTCCTTGGAGTGTCGGACACTGAGGGGTAACCTTATAGAGGTTTATAAAATCATGGATAGGATGAATAGACAAGGTCTTTTCCCTGGGGTGGGGAGTCGAGAACTAGAGGGCATAGGTTTAGGGGGAGAGGGAAAAAATTTAAAAGGGACCTAAGGGGTAACTTTTTAACACACAGGGTGGTCCGTGTATGGAATGAGCTGCCAGAGGAAGTGTTGGAGGCTGGTACAATTGCAACATTAAAAGGCACCTTGAAGGGTATATGAACAGAAAGGGTTTAGAGGTATAGTGCTGGCAAATGCGACTAGATTTGGTTGAGATGTCTGGTCGGCATGGACGAGTTGGACCGAAGGATCTGTTTCCGTACTGTACATCTCTATGACTTTATGACCCTCTAGTCTGGAGTCTTGCTCAGGGGAAGGGCTTTTAACCTCTCATTTGCCATGTCCACAATAAATGAAAAGTGATCATAAGTTGTCCTTATATTTGCCATATTTTGTTATTTGCATTTTAATAAGATCTTGGCTGGACTAATTGAAACTAATCATGTGATCCAAGTTTACTAGAATTTCTGGAAAGTTCCAATCGACATTTAGCAGGATACAGTTTGGAAACCAACTGTGGTAGTTTTAACCCAGCTTTTCAACAGATGGAGTTTGTCTCATTGATCTGGTTTTGATTTCCTAAGTTTCTCATTGCTTGCCCTCAGGGAAGTCTGCAGGTGGATCTTTCTTGGGAACATTAGTACATATAGAGTGCAGGCAATGGATTAACAAGCCATAATAGAGTGGGAAATTCAGATACAGCATGGATGGGGTTGCTTATTTGTCAGAGAATGTGTGGGAAAGTGATGTTTACAAAGACAGGAAGCCAGGATGGAGGTGGTAACTAGAGACTTCTTCTTATGATTCACATTGTCTGAGTATCACTGTCATTTATGTTTGTTTGGGATCACGTTGTCACTTCTAACTTTCTGGCACTGGTATAGTGGAGTTGTAGTACACTGGATGTTGTTTTGAAGAGATTCAGTGTGATTTATCGGGAAGTGGAGACTATTCATAAAGTTGACCAGCTGGTTTCGGTAAGAGGGTCAAACACACACGATCAAGGTCTTACACTCACCGCCTACATTGAAAATGTTTTCTAAAATAGTCTGAAAGAGGTACTGGAGGAACTGGACGCTCTGAGGAAGTGTCACCGGATCTGAAACGTTAACCCTGATTTCTCTTTACAGATGCTGCCAGACCTACTAAGCCTTTCCAGCAACTTCTGTTTTTGTTATAGCTACTGGAGCTCACAACTGCCTATGATACAGTGGTCCATTGGTCTTCTCCTAAAGCTTTCCAGCCTGGGGAAGGACCGTTATTGAAATACAGCTTTGCAAGAGAAGACTTAGTGTCCACCTTGACAAGGAAGAAGTAAGTGGAGAAGACTGGCCATTGGACACCCACAGGACTCAGTGCTAGATCCGATGTGATCAACATGTGCACAAACAATCTACCAACCAACAACAACCCTTGGCAAGGTCATCTATATTAATTACCTCTGTCATACCACCTAAGCTTCATCTTTCTGTGCTACTGGACAAGACTAAGGATTGTACCGAGGTACTCTGTACCTCAGATGGTGCCATGTGTTGGTGACATTGTCATACTGTAGCTAATTTTGTTACTGAAGAAGCTGTACCTGGCTACTTTTGGACCTAAGATGATGCTGTAAGTTACAACGTATAAACGTTTCACTGTACTCATTTGAATACATGTGACAACAAAGCTCACTCATTCATTCATTCAAAGACATTGCACAGTTGCAATGAGCTTTATAAGATCAACTAGAGCAATTAACAAAGCGATCTTTTTTCCTCTCTGCATGGATTCTGCTAGACTAGCTGAATATTTTCAGCATTTTCTGTTTTTACATTAGATTTCCAGCAGCAGCAGTGTACTGCCTGCCATTATTGCTTTTCTTGCATTGTCTACATCACCCTTTGTCCTGCTATTGGCCTAAATCCTTTGGGGATTGATGGGGCATCTTATCCCCATCAGAGGCATGTGCTTTCTCCTGTGTTTGATGTGCACTGGATATATGATGCAAGATCACGGCACGGTGGCACAGTGGTTAGCACTGCTGCCTCACAGTGCCAGAGACCCGGGTTCAATTCCCGACTCAGGTGACTGACTGTGTGGAGTTTGCACATTCTCCCTGTGTCTGTGTGGGTTTCCTCTGGGTGCTCCGGTTTCCTCCCACAGTCCAAAAATGTGCAGGTCAGGTGAATTGGCCATGTTAAATTGCCCGTAGTGTTAGGTAAAGGGGTAAATGTAGGGTAATGGGTGGGTTGGGCTTTGGCATGGTCGGTGTGGACTTGTTGGGCCGAAGGGCCTGTTTCCACACTGTAAGTAATCTAATCTTTGGATGACGAGTGGGAATCAGATTCTTACTCTGAGTTAGAACTCGTAGGCGAAAAGTTGAAGAATGACGTGACACCCTCTGAACGTGGAAATAGCATCGTCACTTCACCCTTATCTGAAATAAATTATAAAGCATGTAAATAAACACATCACAGCTGTTTGTGGCTGATCAAATCTATTGAGTGAGTCAGAGCCTTCAGCCACCACAAACAGAAAAATGTATTTCTGTGGGTGACATAAAGGAAGTGACTAATATTTAAATATAAAACCAAACAATAAAAAGATTGACAGGATAACAATTTGTATTTAGAATTTGTCATTCGCTATTTACTTTCTTTTGTTGTAATAAGAACAAGCACTCAGAACAGGCATTGATTAACTTACAATCGCACTGAGGAACAAATGAATATGAAGGAAAGCATGGAAATGGTTTTAATTTGTGTATTATATCTCACTCTTTTCTCCCTTTACTACTTTTTCTGTCTCCTCACAAATCTTCCACCCTCACCAGATAAACAACACTTGAACACCCATCATCTTTGCAAATTGTTTCGTCAGAAAATGCTCTTGCTTCCAAAATCCATTTCCATCTTTCCTGGAACGCTACTCATTAATCCCTTCATTCAGCTTTCTGCCCCTGACTCAGTATTGAAACTGGTCCCATTGAGTCACATTCAAGACATCCTGGAAATTTGAAATTAAAGATGGAAGATGCGGGGGGAAACCCATCATGTCTGGCAGCATCTGTGCAGGGAGAAACAGAGTTTATGTTTCAGTTCCAGTACTCGTTAGGAGAGACGACAGAGGTATTCTACAAAGAGGCCACACAGTCTGTGTTTGGTCTCCCCAGTATAAAGGAGAACAGCGAATACAGGAGACTAGATTGGAAGAAGTACAAGTGACATTCTGCTTCACCTGGAAGGTGTGTTTGGGGCCTCAGACAGTCAGGATTCAGGAGGCAAAAGGGCAGTATCCTGTTCAGGGCCAACTTTGGAATATCCGTCTCCCTGATATTGGAAGGATATTGTAAAACTTGAAAGAATACAGAAAAGATTTACAAAGTTGCTGTCAGGGTCGGAGCAATGGAGATAGGCTGATTATAGAATCCCTACAGCGATTTGGCCCAACAAGTCCACACCAACCCTCTGAACAGAGACCCACCCAGATCCATTTCCTTACATTTCCCCTGCCTAATGAACCTAACCCCTACTCCCTGAACACAAAATTGGCAATTTAGCATGGCTAATTCATCTAACCTGCACATCCTTGGACTGTAGGAGGAAGCCGGAGCACCCAAAGGAAACCCACACAGACGCAGAGAGTGTGCAAACTCCACACAGACAGTCACCCAAGGCTGGAATCGAACCCGGGCCCCTGGCACTATGAGGCAGCAGTGTTAACCACTGAGCCACCGTGCTATCCTTATTACGCTGGAGGTATTTTCTTTGGAGTGTCAGAGGCTGAGGATTAACCTTATAGAGATGTATAAGGTCGTGAGGGGCATGGCTAGGGTAAATAGTCAAGGTCTTTTCCCCTGGGTGGGTGAATCCATAACTAGAGGGCATAGGTTTAAAGTGAGAGTGGAAAGATATAAAACGGACCTAAGAGGCAACTTTTTCACGCAGAGGGGGTGCATGTATGGAATGAGCTGCCAGAGGAAATAGTGGAGGTTAGTACAATTACAAGATTTAAAGGGCATCTGGATGGGTATATCACTAGGAAGGCTTTAGAGGGATATGAGACAAATGCTAGCAAATTGGACTAGATTAATTTAGGATATCTGGTCGGCATGGATAGGATAGACCGAAAAGTCTATTTCCATGCTGCACAGCTCTATGGCTCTAGTACTCTAAGTGTTACACCTTTTTGAATTGATTTGGAAGGTGTCATGAAGTGCAGGGTGTGGTATTGAGGAAGTGTTAGGAATGTTGGAGGAAAGCACCAGCATCTCCCAGAGTGAATGACACGTGTGGAGGGGAGAGCAAGATGCTTTTGGTGGTGTCTTCCTCCTGGAGGTAGCAAATGTGCTGAGGATGTTCCTTTGAATGTGGAGACTGGTGAGTTGAAATGTAAGGAGAACCGTGTTATTATTCTGGGTGGGAGGGGAAGGGGACAGGTCAGAAGTGTGGGAGTTGGGTTGGACACGGCGCAGGGCCCTGTCAACCATAGTTGGGGATATGGAAAAATGGGAGTGGAATCCTAAGCTGAGGAAAGAAGAGGACATATGGAGATGCTCCAATGGAGCTTGGCATAATTGGAAAAGATATGAGAAAGGTGGACAAACTGGGAAAATGAAATTGAGTCCTTGCAGGAAGCAGAATGCGAGGAGTTGTAGTCAAAGAAACCATGGGAGTGGGACGGTTTGTTGTGGTTATTGATGGACTAGTGTCTCCCCAGAAATGAAAGAAGTGGATTCAAGGAAGGGAAGGGTCAAAGATGGATCCAGTTAAGGTTAGGGAAGGGATGGAAATTGGAAGGAAAACTGATTATTATTCTATTTGTCAATGAAAGAAGCAACCCCGATGACATTATGATCAGAGAAAGAATTGTGGGTGGGTCCCTTCCTCCACTGGCAACCTGTTGACTACACCATCCCTCCCCACCATCTCTCCACTGTCTCAATTGTGTTTGGTCTCTACTATAGCCTAATGGTCTGTATCCACAAGAATTGAGGAATATGAGCGATGATCTTTTTGAAACATTTAACATCCTGAGGGGATTTAATTAGGATTAATACTGAAACAATAGACTCAGACCAAGGGATTAGTGGGTGAAGGATTTAAGTGATTCAAGAGATTTCATCAGCCACAAACAGCTGTGATGCATTTCTTTACATACCAGCCAATTTAGTTCAACAGAGATTATGGGATAATGTTACTTCCACATTCAGTGAAAGTGAAATCATTTATAACCTTCTACCCACAAGTGTGAACAATAAGGGTTCTCCCACCTAAAGACAGGGGAGACGCAGTGAACATCTTTTCTCTTTGAAAGTCATTAGCTTATGAAACTCTCTTCCTCAAAAACAGTGGAGGCAGGATCATTGTGTCGTTTTGTGACTGTTTATTTAGGTTCTTGACTGACAAAGGAAGCATAATTGCTCAGGGCTGACAGAACAGTAGGGGTAACAATAAGATAATTTCATTATAACTGCACAGAGTTCATAAGCAAATATTCTTACAAAGTTGGTATTGAACAGGTGTACTGTTAAAACATTTCGCTTGTTGCACTTCCCTAATCTCTCCAAGATCAATTAATACCTCTCCTCCAACTCACAAATGTCCCTCCTCTCTTTGTTGACTTACAACTGCGCCTGCTATGGTACCTTGCCATTGCTTATGGATGAGCCTATTCAGGAGATCCATGAACTACAGGCTAAATCTATATCCCTTCCCAAGTTGTTCTGACCTACGGAAACCCACATAATTAGATTAGATTCCCTACAGTGAGGAAACAGGTTCTTCGGCCCAACAAGTACACACCGACCCTCCGAAGGATAACCCACCCAGACCCATTTCCCTCTGTGCACCTAACACTATGGGCAATTTAGCATGGCCAATTCACCTACCCTGTACATCTTTGGACTGTGGGAGGAAACTGGAGCACCCAGAGGAAACCCATGCAGACACGGGGAGAATGTGCAATCTCCACACAGGTAGTCACCCGAGGCTGGAATCGAACCTGGCACCCTGGTGCTGTGAGGCAGCAGTGCTAACCACTAAGCCACTGTGCCACCCCAATGTCCCTCTGCTGAGTGGGACTACAGATAAATAAGCCCATTCATCACTGGCAGGGCAAAGAAAACATACAAAGTGTGATGGAATACACTCTACTTGCCTGGATGAGTGCAATACCAATAAGGGGAGCTTGGAAAGCTCAACAGCATTCGGGACAAAAGCAACCTGCTTGATGGAGACTCTATTCAACACTTAACATTCACTCCCCTCACCATTGATACCCTATCTGTTTTATGCTAAGCCACACACCATCCTGACTTGGAAAGAAAGCACCATGTCTTCAGTGTCAGTGGGTCAACATCCTGGAACCCACTCCCTAACATCGTTCCAGGTGTAACTACCCCAAATAGACTGCAGCAGTTCAAAAAGATAACCCAACAACATTGGCAGAAGGGTAACCAGGATAGACACACAATTGCTTGTCCTTCCATTATGCCCACCTATCTCAAATGAATAAAAAACAGAGGAGGCATGGTTAACTCAACATCAGGAGCGATGGTGGTTTCGTGTCATTGACTATTTACTCAGGAGCAATCCAGAGGGCCAGGGGAATGTTGTGCGGACACAAGTTCAAATCCCATTAACAGCAGCTGGTGGATTTTAATTTCAATTAATAAATATGAAATGTAATGTTCATCCCAGGATGTTATCAATTGTCATAAAGAAAACCCAACTGGTTCACTAATGTCCTTTACAGATAGGAACTCTGCCATTCTTACCCAGCCTGGCCTACATGTGACTTGAGTTCCAAATCCTGCCTCAGGAATCCATTGTTAGCACAGCAGCTGATTAGGTGCAGTAGCCACCAGGGACCCTTCCCTGAGCCTTGGTGCTTGTTCTCCTCGATTGCTGAAGCTGCTCTGTCTCCCTGATCACAATTGTTTAGACCAAGAGCAAGACAAAGATAGAAATGATGGGTTGGATAGAAGTGGAAAAGATCATAGAGTTGTGCATTTGTGTGAGAGAGAGAGAGAGAAAAAAGTGAAGATGAGTGAAACAGATTGATAGACGGTAACAAGATTGAAAGGCATAAAAAAACGTATCTTCTCATTCTCTTTAGATCCACTAGATGTCTCCATGACATTGTCTCTGGAGTATTTAGAGCCTGTCTTTGGGGTATATCCAATCAACAATTTGTAATGTTGATATGATGTAGACTGGAGGTCGGTTAGTTCGGTTGGCTTGATGGCTAATTTGAGAAGCAAAATGAAGCCAAGAGTGTGGGTTCACTTCCTGCGCTGCCTGAGGATACCATGAAGACTTGCTTTCTCAACCTCTCTCCCAATCAGTAATATGGTGACCCTCAGGTTAAATTCACCACCAATCATCTTGCTTTAACGACTTTGCAGCCCGACAGTCTGCTGGGACGATGATTATTTTGCTTTTACAGATGCACTCTGCAAACAGTGTCAACATTCAAGGTTGACACCCACACCAACATGTAATGGGAGTCCTTGGTGAATGGAGCTTCTTAATCTGATTCATCTTGGAGCCAGTTAGCCCTCACTTTGGAATGAGGATGTCTGGTAGCATCGTGCTGGTGATATTGGAGTAACATTCCAGGCTGGAATAAATGAACAAGGCATATGACTTCATTCCCCACCAAGGCAATTTAACAATTTAGATTAGATTCCCTACATTATGGAAGCAAGTTCTTCGGCCCAACAGGTCCACACCGACCCTCTGGAGAGTAACCCACCCAGACCCATTCCCCTACCCTGTATTTACCCCTGACTAATGCATCTATCACAATGGGCAATTTAGAATCACCAATTCACCTAACCTGCACATCTTTGGACTGTGGGAGGAAACTGGAGCATCCGGATGAAACCCACACAGACACGGGGAGAATGTGCAAACTCCAGACAGACAGTCACCCAAGGCAGGAATCGGACCCAGATCACTGGCGCTGGGAGGCAGTAGTGCTAACCACTGAGCCACCATGCTGCCCAAAATGTTTACAATCAATTTTTTATATGTATCTGGAACACAAAACCATATAAAGTCAGTCATGGTGACCATGAAACTATCACATATATACTGTTTTTAATTCATTTGTGGGAATTGGGAGTCACTGGCTGACCTGCATTTATTGCCCATCCCTAGTTGCCCTTGAGAAGGTGGTGGTGAGCTGCCTTCTTGAACTGCTGCAGTCCACCTGATGTGAGTTGACTCTCAATGCCATAGGGGAGTGAATTCCAGGATTTTTACCCAGCGACAGTGAAGGAACGGCGATATATTTCCAAGTCAAGATGGTGAATGACTTGGAGAGGAGCTTGAAGGTGGTGGTGTTCCCATGTATCGGCTGCCCCTGTCCTTCAAGATGGAAGTAGTCATGGGTTATATACTGTATGTCACTATTGAATAAAATCTAAATGGTTTGCTATTGTCCTTTAAGTAAATAAAACTGTAGTTCCATTAAAAGAAAACAAAATAACCAAACATGATTAAGAAAGATTTGGAGGGATATAGTCCAGGAAGAGGCAGGTGGGACTAGTTTAGTTTGGGATTATGTTCGGCATGTACTGGTTGGGTGGAAGGGTCTGTTTCCATGCTTTGGTTAGAGTGGTGCTGGAAAAGCACAGCAGGTCAGGCAGCATCCTGATGAAGGGCTTTTGCCCGAAACGTCGATTTTCCTGCTCCTCGGATGTTGCCTGACCTGCTGTGCTTTTCCTGCACCACTCTAATCTAAACTCTATTTTCCAGCATCCGCAATCCTCACTTCTGCTGCCTGTTTCCATGCTGTATAACCCTATGACTCACCGGGACTATAAGTAACAGCATATGCATAACAAAATGCTTGATTCCTAACTGGCTTCCAAAATAGCCTAACATATTTGTCAGTTGTATTCGAGAAAGCAGCTCATCAATATTTTATGTATTGCATTCTTCCATTGTTAAGTATAAATGTACCTATCACACAATAGGACTGGTGAAACAATACCATGTGTGCTCTATATATGTAGCCATGATGTGGATGTTGGGACTGGGGTGGACAAAGTTAAAAATCCCACAATACCAGGTTATAATCCAGCAGGTTTATTTGGAAGTACAAGCTTTCAGAGCACTGCTCCTTCATCAGGTAACTAGTCAAGTAGTCAACTTGTCACCTGATGAAGGAGCAGTGCTCTGAAAGCTTGTATTTCCAAATAAACCTGTTGGACTATAATCTGGTATTGTCGGATTTTTAACTCCATATTTGTAGACAAGGCTGTGTATACAGAACATGTTCATTGGCCCCTAAGTATTTACATCTGACTTTTTTCACTGTGGTTTCAGATTGCCGTGCGATCACATCCTGCTGCAAGTAAAGAGGATATTGACTTACATATCCTAATGAATTCCTTGCAAGTTCATGCAAGTGATATTACAGCAGGATGCAGCTGTTGCTGGCTAGTCCAGCCCTGTTACCCATCTCTAAGTGCTGGTGAGGAAGTGCTGTCCTTGGTTACTGGAGTCTCATCTACACCCCTAGCCCAGGCCCGTGTCATGATGGAGCACTAAAATTAGAGAATCAGAGGGTTCCAATTCACTGGACTTTTAAGGCCACAGATCTGTCTCTTTCTTTATTCACTCCATACATCTTCTAAGCCCAACCATAAACAATCATTATTACTGCTAAATCCTTCAGGCATCATTGCTGAATGAATGATGCTAAATTGTCAAAGGCAACCTTTGGACTCATAGTTAGCACTGGTGCAGGAATATGGGCTAAATGTGGAAAAGCGACATTGAGTTGAAGGTTAACCATGATCTAATTGAATAGTAGAGCAGGTTGAAAGGGCTGAGTGGCCTACTCCGGTTCCTTTGTTCCAATGACACAACCAGTTTTAAATGCTGCTGGATAGCTATTCCGTGCATTATTGGTGTAAACAAGTGTGGATACATATCACAAGCAATTGCTAGAAGACACATACCATATGTACAGTTATAGTCATAGAGTCATACACTGCAGAAACAGAGCCTTTGATCCAACCAGTCCATGCTGACATAATCCCAAACTAAACTAGTCCCACCTGCCCGCTCCTGGCGCATATTCCTCCAAACATTTCTTACTTATCAAAAGGTTTTTTAAACATTGTAACTGTACCCACATCCACCACTTCCTCTGGAAGTTCATTCCACACACAAACCACTCTTTGCGTAAAAAAAAGTCCCTCATGTCTTTTTAAAATCTTTCTCTTCTCACCTTAAAAATATGCCCCCAGTCTTGAAATCCCCCATGCTGGGGAAAAGACACCTGCCATTTACCTTATCTATACCCCACATGATTTTATAAACTTCTATAGGGTCACCCCTCAACCTCCTATGCTCCAGTGAAAACACAGTCCCAGTCTATCCAGCCTCTCCCCAAACCTTCCAATTCCAGGCAATATCCTCATCAGTCTTTTCTGAACCCTGTCCAGTTTAATAATATCCTTCCTACAACAGCGAGACCAGAAATGGACTCAATACTCCAGAAGAGGTCTCTCCAATATCTTGTGCAACTTCAACATAATGTTCTAACTCCTTTACTCAAATGTCTGAGCATTGAAGACATTCAATCCATCCTGACAACATTGTCTACATGAGACACAAACTTCAAAGAATTATGTACCTCAACCCCTAAGTCTCTCTGTTCTATGATACTACCCAACACCCTACTTTTAATTATATAAGTCCTACCCTTGTTTGTTTTGCCAAAATGTAATTAGTTACGATGGGATGCAATCATGGGGTGATTCTTCAAATGTAAAGAGTAGAGATACAAAAATGATTAATTCATTAAATGCAATAAAGATGGGAGATGGGGTGATCTATTGCTGCTGCAATCAATAGGAGCAGCTGGGCACCAAGGTCACCCGGAAGGAATCTATCTTTGTAGCTCAAGGAACCTCAGATCTGAGTTGAGGAGGCACTGTGCCACCGCAAGGAGTGGGATAGTCAACTGGACACTTGTATTATTAGGTCAAAGTACCTAACAGGCTCTTTAAGGTCTGATCAAAATGATTACCAGAAGACATGTCCACTTTAATATAAAGCAAACCTATTTGTTGAGTCTACTTGATATATATTTGAGACATACACAAACTAATGAGTGAATCCATTAGCTTAAACTACATAGTGTACATGTATAGACACACAGGTGAGTCTCAGACTGCCTTATATCTGCTGGGGACTTTGCTGACAGTTGCACTCTGATCTCTGTCTTAGCTTCCATGACACTGGTCTTGTGAACCCAGCCCTGTGGTGAAAAGTCCCTGATATCAATATTATTAATCTAAGATATTGTGCTGACTCTCCATTTCAGAATTGTTATAGCCTTCAAACAAGCTGAGAAACAAATCCAGGTGGCTCTATGTAACTACACAACAGGACAGTTCTCATAGACAGTTCAGTGTCATGTAGTTACCTTTCGATTACCATGACCCTTGATGATAAATCCTTAATGGCCTGGCTTGAAAATATAATTTTTAAACCCAATAGCATAACACTTTGCTCCAGGAGGTGGTTATATCCCTTAGATTACATCATTCAAACTTGGTCTGTGATCAGGGAGGGAAGTTTCTGGCTGCAGCTGACATGGCAGTATTTATTATTCTATTTGCGAGTGAGGAACTTGGTCAGAAACAACAAATAAATCAGGGCAGAGCAGGCTGGAGTGGACTGGGAAAGGAGTTGAGTAACAAAGACTGTTGAGGAACAATGGTAGACATTTAAGAGAATAGTTTGAATTAATAAAACAAATGTGAAGAGATATCCCACTGGGGAATGGAGATTTTAGGAAAGAGATAAACCGACTATGGTTAACCAAGCAAATTAAGGACATTATCAAATAGAAATAAAACAAAAACGTATGTTTTAGCAAAGATTAATGATAAACCAAAGGATTGGGCAATAGAAGATGACCAAGCAATATTAAAGAGGGAAAAAATAAAGTATGAAACTAAACTCACAAGTAATATAAAAACAGATAGGATGGGATGATTTTAATGTACAAACAAGGAGAGACAGTTGAAAGTAAACATAGGCCTCTTAGAGAATGAGGCTGGGGAAATAATCATGAAGCTAGGTGTAATGATTGTAATAAGGTCAGCAGGTGGATGTCTTAGAATATGAGTTCCCTAACTAGGGCTGTTACTCTGGTCCAATCAGGGAGCCCTGGCTGACAGATATAAAAAGGAATCTCGGGCATCCTGTTCATTCTGAAAGCTGGCTCTGAGTGGGTTGGATCAACGTAAAGGTTTTTCAATGTGTAAACAAAGGGTGATTTGGACATGCGATACCGGCCTTTGTGCACTTATATCGGTGACGAAGAGAGTAAAACATGCCCCTGAAGATATTTGCTCACAATAGTTGTCTTCGAGTTGGGGGTGTGCACTTCTGGCATCATGCCCCTATTTGGAAAACTTAACCCATTCAATCATGCCATCAAAGACTGGGCCCAGTATGTGGAAAGAATGTGTTATTTCTTCTAGGCAAATGACATTGGGGCAGATGAAAAGCAATGAGTAATTCACCTGACAGTTTGTGGGCCTGCAGCTTTTTCGGTTATTAGAAGCCTAACTTCCCCTGAGGCATCAGCTACTAAAACCTTTCAGGTGTTAGATTTAGCTAAGGAATATTATGACCCCAAGCCTCCTCCATTCTGAGATGCCATTGGTTTTACTCGACAGTTGAGAGCCAGGACAATCTATATCGAGATTTTTGATAAGGTAAGATGACTGGCAGAGGCATGTGATTGTGGTTCAACCTTCAATGAGATATTGAGATTCAAGTTGGTGTGTGGGATGAATGATGTGACTATGCAAAAGCGCCTACTAGCTGAAGCACAATTGAACTTCAAACAGGCACTACTTCTGGCTTTGTCATTACAAAATGCGACAAATAGAGTTTAAAGTTACAGGGTATGCAAATGAAAGTGGGCACCCTTGCCGGGCCAACTGAGTTTGGGGAACACCATTTGAGTGAAGGTAATTGCACAGCCTCGCTCAGGATATGTCCTGAACAGGGGGGACACTAGGTCCGCCCACTGCAAAACTTCAGAAAAAAGCCAAACCTTAGCTAAATGGTTAAAATTTTCTCGACGATCTGGGCCAGCAGGCTATTGTAGTTGTTGTCGATACATGGACTCAAGACAACAAAACAGTACCACTAAACCTGACTTGAGTAAGGGAACTCATAGACTGGTATGCAGGAGAGTGCACATCCTGGAAAATCCACCTACAGCTGGTTTGGAACAATTAAATTGTCAAGCAGCATCCAAATCAGAGCCAATCAAAATAAACATCTGTTTAAATGGTCACCTGGTTCTAATGGAGGTTGATGCTGGTACGGTTTTATCAGTGATTGCAGAACAAATCTTTACCAAAATTCGCTCTGGACACCAACCCTTATGTTTATTATGGCCTTAGCTCCAGGGAACCTTTACTGGAACAACTTTAGTTCCAATCTCTTACGAGAAGCAGCTCGCTCAGTTCCCGCTGACTGTAGTTAAAGGCTCGAGTCCAAGCCTGATGGGGCAAAGTTGGTTGGAAATCAATCAACTTGATTGGCTCAATGTTTTTCAATCAGAAAATGGCTGCCTGAGTGAAGTCCTAAACAAATAACTGGGAAGGTTTTCAGGAAGATCTAGGGACAGTCTGAGGAGCCAAGGCCTTCTTACGTGTTGAGCAGGAAGCAATTCCAGAAGTCTGCAAGGCCTATCCAGTGCCACTTGCCTTACAGGCAAAAGTAGAGGCAGAAATCAGGAGGCTGGGAATGGGCAGTACCGGTTGTACTGAATGTGAAGCCCAAAGCATAAATACCTAATCCCTCACATAGAGGATTCCAACACAAAACTGGTTGGGTGGGCAGGGAGGGGATGGGGGTGCGAAGCTGCTCTCCTTTATGAAGTTGGGCATGAGCCATTGTGACTAGATTGTGATTAGGTAAGGATTCTCAGAAATATATGGTGGAATTAATGTTCAAAGTTTGTGAGAAGATTTGTAGCTCGGGTGCTCGTTGTTGTGGTTCTGTTCGCCGAGCTGGAAATGTTTGTTGCAAACGTTTCGTCCCCTGTCTAGGTGACATCCTCAGTGCTTGAGAGCCTCCTGTGAAGCGCTTCTGTGGTGTTTCCTCCGGCATTTATAGTGGCCTGTCCCTGCCGCTCCGCTGCAGTGGCCGGTATATTGGGTCCAGGTCTATGTGTTTGTTGATGGAGTTTGTGGATGAGTGCCATGCTTCTAGGAATTCCCTGGCTGTTCTTTGTTTGGCTTACCCTATAATGGTAGTGTTGTCCCAGTCGAATTCATGTTGCTTGTCGTCTGCGTGTGTGGCTACTAAGGATAGCTGGTTGTGGCGTTTCGTGGCTAGTTGATGTTCATGGATGTGGATCGTTAGCTGTCTTCCTGTTTGTCCTATGTAGTGTTTTGTGCAGTCCTTGCATGGGATTTTGTACACTACATTAGTTTTGCTCATGCTGGATATCGGGTCCTTCGTTCTGGTGAGTTGTTGTCTGAGGGTGGCTGTTGGTTTGTGTGCTGTTATAAGTCCTAGTGGTCGCAGTAGTCTGCTGTCAGTTCTGAAATGCTCCTGATGTATGGCTGGAATTAATGCCCATAAAGGTTCATACCAATATACAAGACTGCATGTCATCAGCCTGTGTGATTTTTTAGCGGAGGATGGAGAACATTTTACAAGGTCTATCCCAGGTCGCCATTTATCTGGATGATGTGCTAACAACTAGGAAGTCCTGGACAAAGTGCTTAAACATTTCTCCAAGATAGATGTGTATTCCATGTTCCCCAAGTGACTGATCTACTTTGGCTACAGAGTTGACAAGACTGGGTTACACCTGCTGGAAGATAAACTGAGGGCAATCAAAGATGCCCCAGCACCCAAGTCTGTACTGGAGCTCTGGCCTTTCCTGCGGTTGGTATATTATTACAAAAAGCTCATACATAACCTGGCCTCCGTCCTGGAACCCTTGCATCTGCTATTGAAAATGGGTCAGAGACAAAACAAAACGCAGATACTGGAATCCAAAGTAGGCAGGAGGCTGGAAGAATACAGCAAGCTGGACAACATTGGGAGGTGCAGAGGTCGATATTTCTGGTGTAACCCTTCTTCAGGACTGGGGTGGTGTAGGGAGACCTGCAGATAAACGGGGTGGTAGGGGCAGGGTGGTGGTGGGGATAGGCGAAGACAGGTAGAGAGTACAACCTGGCTGGTCAATCGAAGGAATGAATCCAGTTGGTGGCAGGGTAGCCTTTGGAAATAGTCAGTAACCAAGATGTCACCTTGTGGGAAGTGACGACGCAACTATTGGCACCCTATGAGCCCAAGTGAGATTTGATGCTGCCATGCAATGCCTCACTGTACAGTATGGGGGGCAGCATTAGCTCACGGGTGGCCCAGCAGAGAGGAACCCCTGATAGAGTATGCTTTCTGGACTTTGGCTGATGCCAAACAAAGATACAGGCAGGTAGAGAAGGAATGTTTGGCGGTCATCTTTGGTGTGAAAATACCTGTAGGGATGTGAATTTGTATTAGTAATGGACCGTAGACCCCTGCTGGGGTTATTTAAATAGGACGCCCATAGCTTCAGTGGTGGGCTCTCGTTCTGTGTGTATACAATTGCAAGTTTGTGGAACACCATCCAGGAGGCCAAGCGGCAAATGTAAATGCCTTGAGCTGCCTCATGCTGGTAGATACACCATTGATGGTGCAGCCACTTCAAGAGTCCTTTCCGGTTTTAAACTTTCTGGACCGCTTTCCAGTCACCACTGACAATATCAGACTGTGGACGCGAAAAGATTGTATCCCAGTACAACCAGAATAGCTAGTGGTTTAGGGGAAAACAAAAGGGCTATCACAAACAGAATCAAAACCTCCCTGGACCCGGAAGTATCAGGTCACCATGGTTTCCAGTATTTTATGACAGGGAGCAAAAGTGATTGTCCCGAGTAAAGGTCGCCACCAGATACTGGCTGAACCCCACCAGGGTCATCCAGGGGGTTCTGAAATGAAAATGGTGGTGAGATAGTGGCCAGGATTGCACAACAATCAGTAGTCATTGTAAGATTGAGAAATACCTGTTTTTAATAATATAATAGCAATCAGCCGTGTGATGTTAAGAACTTTGTATTAGTCACACCCAAATAAGATATAAAATACACTGCCTGCATATAATGTTCAAAGATTCATCGAGGAGTGCCACACAAGAAGGCTATGAGACACTCTTGTTGTCACCCAGAATCTCTCGCCGCCTATCTGAAAATAAAAGTTTGTTTCTCTTTAAACCTAAATTTGTGTCGTCCGCAATTAAGAGTCAACACACTCTATCCCTGTAACCCTGCATATCGCATGGCCAATCCAACTAACCTGCACATCTTTGGACTGTGGGTGGAAGCCAGAGCACCCGGAGGAAACCCACGCAGACACGGGGAGAACGTGCAAACTCCACACCGATGGTCATAGAGGTTTACAGCACGGAAACAGACACTTCAGCCTAACTCATCCAATCCACCCAGTTTTCCCATAAGTAAACTAGTCCCATTTGCCTGTGTTTGGTCCATATTCCCCATAACTATCCCATCCATATACCTGTCCAAATATTTCTTAAATGACAAAATTCTACTCACTTCCACCACTACCTCTGGCAGCCGGTTCCAGACACTCACTACCCTCTCTCCCCTCAAACCTATGCCCTCTACTTTTTAGACTCCCCAACCTTATGTATAGCTCTCACAATTTTATCAACAACTGTAAGGTCACCCCTCAGTCTCCTTGGAATCAAGCCTGGGTCCCTGCTGCTGTGAGGCAGCAGTGCTAACCACTGAGCCACCACGCTACCTGCTCTTCAATGCCTGGAGAAGCAATTGCCAGAGAGAGCGTATCAGATGAACCTAAAGTTGAACAAGAGAAATATGCAATTGAAGATGGCTGATGTCAACTATATGTGTCATGTGCTGATAGCAAAAGAACTTCAAATGGATCTTGAGAAGATGAGAACTATAAGGACCAACAGTTACAAAAGTTTGCAATGATTTGTTGCATTTGCGAATTATTGAGCAAAGTTCTTGGCTGGTTTGTCATCTGATCACGAACCTGCTCAAATGTTCACTGTCAAGAATGTGCAGTCTTATTTCGGAACAGACCACAAAGCAATTTTAGCTAGAATCAAACAATTAGTTTCAATAATTCCATCACCAACAGCCCTCAATTCACAAGAGAAGAATTGCTGAAAAATTGGGAGTTTCAGCATCTTGTCACATCTGCACGCAGTCCAAGTCCAACTCATAGGCTGAGACAGCAAGAAAATTGCCAAAGGAATCTTAAGGCAATCAAGTAAATCCAGGACAGAGTTATACAAGACAATTCTTGAGCAAAGACCCAGATCTAAAGAAGAATGGAAAATAGTCAAGTCCTAAGACCAATGTCAAGCCAGAACCAAATCATACTTCCCAGAATTAAAAATCACCAAAGCTAAAAGTAGTTAACAGGTAAGAATAACGAAATGAAGGTGAAACAATTGAAAGTAAAATGTTACTTTGATAAAACTGCCATCTCATTCCTAGAGCTAAGATATTCAATACTCTTAACAAAAACCAGCACCAATGGCAACCAATTCTCACCTCAGTTGTATATGATGAACATGAATGATCAGATGAATTGGCATCCTGCTGACATCTATGCACAACGAGAGAAGTTATGCCTTCACTGTAGGCAGCTAATGAGGAAGATGCGCCTTCACTACTTGCACAGGTACAGAACAATCTGACCCAAAAGTCCAACATTCTTCAGAACTGGAAATGGGTCAGTAACAAGTCGTACAATGGAAGTAGTACTCACTAATGGGAAAACCCCTCCCTGCAGAAGGAGCACCACCCTAGAGATGAGAAGGTTTCAGAGGAACAGTCAACAACATTGTGCATGTATACCATCAGGACACTTTCATGATTTAACAACAATGCATGCAATGCATGAACAAAGGCAGATGAAAGTGGAATTGACTACTGTTAATGGATGATGGATGCTGATGGATGATCACTTTCTCTGTGACCATCTGTACTGGGCACCTTGCATGACAGGTATTTGTAAATTGTAGGGGATGTGCTACTTTTTAAGAAAAAAATTAGGGAAGTGGAATTTTTACCTTTAGTGTCCTTGATACCTCATCATAGTCTTTGTGACATCTACTTCAGCTGGAATACCCCATGTGCAGTCTGTCGCAGTCATTGCACACATCACTTGAGACATCTTAAATCTGATTTCTGCCTGGGCTGCAATGATCTCAGTTCCAGAGATGATGAAGAAGCTGGATGTAAGTTTGCTCGCTGAGCTGGAAGGTTTGTTTTCAGACGTTTCATCACCATACTAGATAACATCATCAGTAAGCCTCCAGTGAAGCATTGGTAGTATGGCCAGCTTTTTATTTTATGTGTTTAGGTTTCTTTGGGTTGGTCATTTCCTGTGATGATGTCATTTCTCAATCTTTTTCTCAGGGAGTGATAAATGTGATCCAAGTCAATGTGTTTGTTGATTGAGTTCTGGATGGAATGCCATGCTTCTAGGAATTCTCATGCATGTCTCTGTTTGGCTTGTCCTAGGATGGATGTGTTGTCCCAGTCGAAGTGGTGTCCTTCCTCATCTGTATATCTTTTTGTGGCTAGTTGATGTTCATGTATCTGGTGACTAGTTTTCTGCCTGATTGTCCAATGTAGTTTTGTTACAGTTCTTGCGAGATATTTTGTATACGACATTAGTTTTGCTTGTTGTCTGTATAGGGTCTTTCAAGTTCATTAGCTGCTGTTTTAGTGTGTTGGTGGGTTTGTGGGCGACCATGATACTAAGAGGTCTGAGCAGTCTGGCAGTCATTTCCAAGATGTCTTTGATATAGGGGAGGTTGGCTAGGGTTTCTGGACGCATTTTGTCTGCTTTGTTTGGGTTTGTTGCTGAGAAATCGGCGGACAGTGTTCATTAGGTATCCGTTGCTTTTTGAATACAGTGTATTGGTGATTTTCCTCTGCTCTTCGTAGTTCCTATGTACCGCAGTGTGTGGTGGCTCATTGAAATCATGTTCTAATGTAGCTTCGTTTGTGGGTGTTCAAATGATTGGGATGATGAAGCAGCGTTGGCGGACATGTTGTAAAGTGTAAGGATGGGTAAATGTGGGTTATCTGTGAGTAGTGGTGGTGATGGGGCTGGGGGGTACACTGGTATCAGCAGGATTGTGGTGGGGTGGGGAGTAGCTGCACATAGGAGAACTGGGTGAGAACCAACACCCCCAACCCCCGCCTTTGCTTTCAACCCCCCGGCCCCTCTCCTCATGGCCCTGACTTACATGAAACCCCACAAGATGCACTTACTTAATACTATAATCCTCAGGATGTTGGCTGCTCACTCTTCACAATAGTATTTTCAAGGATGGGATGAGAACTACCAACCTCTGAATTGCTGGCAGTTTTTGACAGTTGGCATGTTCCATTGGAGTCCTGCTTGATCTGCCCAGCTGTTACCAGCACTCCCTTACTTCCTGATCATCCCCTCTGCCACCTAACCTCACCGCTCATTCACTTACTTGGCACCCAACCCAGCTCACCCACCTGTCGTTAAATATTTCTTGGCCAGGTTACTCCGAGTTTGGGTGATTTCCTCCCTGGTTATCTCTGGCAGGCGTATTTGGTTCAGGCCAGACTTGGAATCATGGCCTTATTAAAGACTGCTGACAGGTAAGTGAGCATGTTCAAGAGGGATTACTCTCAGTCCAAACTGTTCCATGAGCAATTGGAATGTCTTGACCCACCTATCGGTTCATGCTTTTGAAGAAAAGTTCAGAGTTCTCCCATAGCATTCTCCACCACCAAATAGAACGTTCACTTTGTTGGAGCTTGCTGGGAGCAAATTGCTGCATCTCCAGCATTGCAACACTTTAAAAGTTCTTAGCTGTGAAGCAATTTTGAATGTTGCACCATCTTTAAAAGTGCCATGTAAATGCATACCGTCTACGGCCATGTTCCTTGTTCTGATGGTGCTTGGTATGCAGTTGCATAACCTACCCCTGCAACAACAAAGGAATGATATTATACTTGGCACCCAACCCAGCTCACCCACCTGTCGTTAAATATTTCTTGGCCAGGTTACTCCGGGTTTGGGTGATTTCCTCCCTGGTTATCTCTGGCAGGCGTATTTGGTTCAGGCCAGACTTGGAATCATGGCCTTATTAAAGACTGCTGACAGGTAAGTGAGCATGTTCAAGAGGGATTACTCTCAGTCCAAACTGTTCCATGAGCAATTGGAATGTCTTGACCCACCTATTGGTTCATGCTTTTGAAGAAAAGTTCAGAGTTCTCCCATGTAAATGCATACCCACTACGGCCATGTTCCTTGTTCTGATGGTGCTTGGTATGCAGTTGCATAACCTACCCCTGCAACAACAAAGGATTGATATTATATTTATATATATATATATATATATATATATAAAACTCACATATGTGTTCCTTTATTGAAATCCTGTATCCATGACGGTGCAGATTTGTTTTTAGTCATTCACAGGATGAGAGTGTCGCTGGCTTGACCAACATTTATTGCCCATCCCTAACTGCCCAGAGGGCCGTTGAGAGTCAACCCCATTGCTGTGGATCTGGAGTCACATGTAGGCCAGACCAGGTAAGGATTGCAATTTCCTTCCCTAAAGGACATTAGTGAACCAGATGGGTTTTTACAACAATTGACAATGAATTCACAGTCACCATTAGACTCTTAATTCCAGATTTATTACTGGATTCAAATTCCACCATCTGCCGTGGCAGGGTTCAAACCCAGGTCCCCAGAACATTACCTGGGTCTCTGGATTAACAGTCCAGTGATAATACCACTAGGCCATTGTCTCCCTAAGATTTTATTAAAAGGTCTTACTTTGTGTTCAAACACGAACTCCAGTAGACCCGTAATGATGGCTGACTGGCTAGTCAGAGGATGTGGTTCGTGTGAGGGCTGGTTTATAGACGGGCGTGAGAGAGCTATCAGTGCTGGAAGGATAGGAAGCAGATTAGAAAGGGATCTAAGTTGCAGAGGAAGTGAAGAGGATCAAGTGGATTAGTGAAGGTGAGAGAAAAGCTTAAGATAAATTCTGTTTCATATTCCATCCATATTCTGTGTATATGTCACAAATTCAACTGAATAATTCTAACATTTGGAAACCTCTTGGCAATCTATTGTAGCATCACTGTAGTAGAAAAGTAGAAAGGAACCTTTATTTCAATACTGTCACGTTACTAAAGAAGACCCATAGCAATTCTTCTCGAGTGGTTATCTCAGCTGAAATTGGAAAGAACCCTCAGTAACAACAAATATAAATCACCGACAACCTGATTTCTCAAACTTTATGCAAATCCAATAAGATAATGGGGGCATGATCAAAGAATTGCTTACGGCTAAGGTTTAACTGGGTGACTAAGAGAAAAACAGTTCGAAAAATTTAACTCTGAGCGTTGAAGGTGAACATCTTTTTAGAGAGGTATTTTCCCAGTTCTGACCTACATTTGTGTTTGTGCTACTCATCACCAAACACAATGTGTCTTGCTGAGTAAGGTTTGCAACAATAAGGGCAAAGATTCATACCACCCATATTTTTGAGCACTGCTCTTCTTAACAACAAATTGTTCTGAGCAACCATAGATTCGGTTTTCAGTTTCATCAAAACTGGTATTAATGTATTTTTTAAAAAATGTTTCAAATTGGACATTATTCTGTGTGATAATATTTGCCGACCTCTTGATTCATTGACTTTGCTATCTTATTGCTATTCTCTCCAACAACTTGCCCATCACCGATGTCAGGCTCACTGGTCTATAGTTCCCTGGCTTGTCCTTACCACCCTTCTTAAACAGTGGTACCATGTTAGCCAACCTCCAGTCTTCCAGCACCTCACCTGTGACTATCGATGATACAAATATCTCAGCAAGGGGGCCAGCAATCACTTCCCTGGCTTCCCACAGAGTTCTAGGGTTCACCTGATCAGGTCCTGGAGATTTATCCACTTTTATGTGTTTCAAGATATCCAACACTTCCTCCTCTGATAATATGGACATTTTTCAAGATGTCTCCATCTATTTCCCTCCATTCAATATCTTTCTTATTTCTGTACCTTGATTTTAAAGAGTGCACTTTTAAGGAGACCAAATGCTGCGGGCATACAATGTTGCAACTCTGTCTGGAAGTTGGTTTGGTCTTGACCTGCAGACTACACACATAAGAATCAGTTTGTTTGCTGTCATGTCTGCTTCAAAACCAATAAGGTGTTATACTACTTTAAATCAACTAAGCCTAAAATTCATCAATCCCTGGCAAGTGATCAATCATTAGACTGTTACTAATAACATGACGGTCTTCTGTATTCACACAGTAGAAATATTTAGTACCTTTCAGGTAATAAATCTTCTCAAATGAAGTAGACAGGAAAATGAAAATTGAGCCAAGGAGAAGGAGTTTACAGCTGACAATGTGAAATGAAAGTGGAGTCTGTGAAGATTTATAAAAGAGGAATGAAAATATTTAAGCGATTGCTCCAGAGATATAGATTGAAGGAGGAGCTAGAGGGATATAGGTTTAGATGAAAGATTTTTATTCATTCGTGGGAACGGGCACCAATGGTTGACCAACATTTATTGCCAGTCCTCACTTGACCTTGGAATGATGGTGGTGTGCTGCCTTCATGAACTGCTGTAGTCCGTGTGCTGGAGGTTAACTCACAATGCCATTAGGGAAGGAATTCCAGAACTTTGTTCCAATGACAGTGAAGGAACAGTGATATATTTCCACTTTGGGATGATGAGTGGTTTGGAGGGTCATGGATGCGGTCATGCATTTGGAAGACGCTGTCTATGGGTCTTTGTTAAATGTTGCAGTCCATCTTGTCAATAGTACACACTGCTGCTACACATTGCAGAGTTACAGGAAGGTGTGATCACATAGGACTTTGAAAGCAGGCTAAGGAATACATTGAGGATTAAATGGTGAAGAACCTTGTGTAGATCAACAGGTGTGAGATGAGGGAGGAATGAAATTCATAATGAAAAGCAAGAACTCATATTTACAAAATGCCTTTCTTGGTATCAGGTTGTCCCAAAGCTTTCTGCAACTAGTTAAGTATGTTGAAGTGCAGACACTGATTGTTAGGAAAAGACAGGAATGAACGGGAACCTTTTAACAGTGTACCATCAACTCTTTTGCTAGTATCTTCACTGATGGTGTAGAGAGACCCAAACACAATGATCTTTACTCTTTCCGGAAGAATATACTTTTAACTTTTGTTTACTGGAGTGTTCATTTCTACATTCAATAATGCTTGCTTAATAAACCAATTCAATGGTGATGTACTTCAAATATTGCGCCACCGCAATACCCTAGTATTCAGATCAATAAATGTTTGAAAATCTGCAAATCAGATAAGGTTAAGTTGATCATTTTACTGAAGGTTGGCAGTTGAAAGATATTTTGACCCAGATAAACAGACTTGAAGGAGCGGGGGTGGTAACATTTGTTTTGATGGATGAGTCAAGATCATTTCCCTTTTTCAGTCTTTATCTTGCGGTTTTGAGAAAATTCAGAGCAGAGTGTTCAAGAACAGATGTTTTCTGACCCATCACGATTTGCCTATTTTGTGTTTGTATATCTTCCTTGGGTGTTGTGAACCTGGAAGTTTGCAAATGGTTTCTGTTATTATTGGCTAATGCTAAAATCAAATGGTATAAATCTGTTATATATCTGTAGCCTGAGGTATATATCAATTAACGGGAGCATCGATTTATAAAATCTGTTTCATTCATGAGGTAAAATGTCATATCTCTAAAATCTGTGGGAAGATAGAAAGCTGTGACTTTCTTGGTTAAGAGGAATGATTTCCACTTCAGAAATGTCTTTGTCATGCTACAACAAAAATGAAATTGTTATTAGTGGGATCAAAATCCTTTAGCAGAACTCCCTTACATTTAGATTGCCTTTTGTGATAGCATCATAAGAAGAACATAATGTTTGCAGAGATTCTTTCCTTCCCAGAAGCCCACATTGATGACTACATATGGTGTCAGGGGAGACAATGACCTAGTGGTATTATTGCTAGACTATTAATATAGAGATCTAGGTAATGTTTCTGTGGATCTGCTCTGAGTCCCACCAAGCCAGATGGTGGAATTTGAATTCAATAAAAAGGAAATTTGGAATTAAGAGGCTAAAATTAACCATGAAACTGTTGTTCATTGTTGGAAGAATCAATCTGGTTCAGTAATGTTCTTTATGGAAGGAAATCTCCATCCTTACCTGGTCTGGCCTGCACGTGGCTCCAGACTCTAGCAAGGTGGCATGGTGGCACAGTGGTTAGCACTGCTGCATCACAGTGCTAGAGTCCTGGGTTCCATTCCAGTCTTAGGAAACCATCTGAAGTTTGTATATTCACCTTTTGTCTGTGTGGGTTTTCTCTGGGTGCTTTGGTTTCCTCCCACAGTCCAAAGATGTGCAGGTTATATGGATTAGCCAGGCTAAATTGCCCTGTATCATCCAGGGACGTATAGTCTAGGTAGATTAATCATGGTAAATGTGGGCTATGGGGTGGGTCTAGGTGGGATGGTCTTCAGACTGTCAGTGCAGACTTCATGGGCTAAATGGACTCTATCTGCGCGGTAGGGATTTTATGTGAGTGTCTCTTACCCGCTCCCTGGGCAGTTAGGGATGAGCAATAAATGTAGGCCTAGCCAGTAATGCCCACATCCTGTGAATTAATTTTTAAAAAATAGATTAAAATCGTAATAACATTATGTTTGACTCAATTAATTGCAATGTTTGTGGCCTGTTTTGGTATTGCGTAAATAACCCTACCATAGTATGATATATGTGGTAACCACTAATTGAACAAATTAGACCCATGGTGAAGCAAGGGCTTTGTATGTTGTAAGCCAAGCTTTATATCATAAAGTGAACTTATGTGTTTAATGATGGATTGAAACAGCGTTCCAGGGATTTAAAACACCATTTATAAAATGGCTGACCATTTACATTACCATTCTTTATAGATTCCAAGGCCATTAAAATCGAGTCAAACTATCTGTGGGGAACCATCAATGGAGAACTGGATCTCCTGATCCAGCACATCCAGATAACACCTAAGTGATGAACAAACCATAATCTGTTTAACAGGTGGATGCTAGCTGAGAGAGGAGTCCTCCAAACCATAATCTGATAAAGTTAAAAACATAAATGGAAGCATTGGGGCAGCATGGTGGCTCAGTGGTTAGCACTGCTGCCTCACAGCACCAGGGACCCAGATTCGATTCCAGTCTTGGGCGACTGTCTGTGTGGCGTTTGCACATTTTCCCCTTTGCCTGTGTGAGTTTCCTCCGGGTGCTCCGGTTTCCTCCCCAATCCAAAGATGTGCAGGTTAGGTGGCTTGGCCATGCTAAATTGCCCTGCTGCCTCACAGCACCAGGGACCCAGATTCGATTCCAGTCTTGGGCGACTGTCTGTGTGGCGTTTGCACATTTTCCCCTTTGTCTGTGTGAGTTTCCTCCGGGTGCTCCGGTTTCCTCCCACAATCCAAAGATGTGCAGGTTAGGTGGCTTGGCCATGCTAAATTGCCCGTAATGTTCAGGGATGTGTAGGTTGGGTACGTTAGTCAAGGGCAAACGTAGAGTAAAAGGTTAGAAGAATGGGTCTGGGTGGGTTACTCTTCAGAGGGACTTGTTGGGCCAAATGTCCTGTTTCCACACTGTATGGTTTCAATGATAAACTATGAATCCACTAACCTAGTTTTTTTTTTAAATGACTGGTCAGTAAGGTTTGGGAATTATGAGGCAAACTAGCTGAGGCTCTCTTGTGTTTGAGAAACTGCTTTTCTGAGAGCTACAAAAGGCAGAAGCATAAGAGACATCACAGATGCAAGACCCGAAGTGAGAGATCGTCACTGCCCCCTCTCCACCTAACCTGTGAGTTTCAGCCCTGCCTGCTGATCAATCATCTGGCTGCTACAGGTTAGGGTGAATTGGCCGTGCTAAATTGCCCGTGCTAAATTGCCCGTAGCGTTCAGGGATGTGTAGACTAGGTGCATTAGTCAGGGGTAAATGTTGAGTAATAGGGTAGGGAATGGGTCTGGATGGTATACTCTTCAGAGGGTCAGTGTGGACTTGTTGGGCCAAATGGCCTGTTTTCACACTGTAAGGATTCCATGATCTATGATTTGTAAGAACCTATCCTGCACTTGCTGTCTTTCTAAGGGCAAATGATTTGTCGCTGTATTTGAATTGTCTTGGTTCTAGATCCAGAAGGATTGACACATATTTATCGAAATAAAGAGTGGAAAGAAGCCATTCATCGACTAAAACCTGGAGGCTATGACTAATCTAATGGGTACTTCAGTTCCTTATTCTTGATTACCTTTTCACCCTTGTTTACCAATAATCTTTCTCTCTTTGCCTTCAATATATTCAAATATCCTGCTCTCACCATCTTTTTCGAGGGAGAGTTTTAAAGACTTTAATGCTTCTGTGAGACTTTTACTCTACTTTATGTCTGATTTGAATGGGCTAATCTGTATTGTGAAATGGTGATCTTTGGTTTTCGATTCTTCCATTGGAGGAAGTGTTTTCTCCACACCAGCCCTGTCGAGACCTTAATTACTTCGCTCTAGCAGATACAATTCTAGATTGTCTAACCTTGCCTCATATGATCACTCACTGATCCCAGGGATTATTCTAGCTACACCATCTCCGAATTGCTTCTAATGCATTTCCATCCTTATTGAAGTAAGGTGATCAATACTGTGCACAGTACTCCAGATGTGGTTTCATCAGTGCCCTGTATAAATGAAGCAAAACTACTTCTGTATTCAATTCCCCTCACAATAAATAAGAACTTTCCCTTAGCTTTCTTAGTTACTTGTTGTAATGGCATGCTAACGTTTGACAATTAATGCATGAAGACACTCAGATCCCTCTGAGAGCTCTGCAATCTCTCACCAGTTAGATAATGTGAACAACTATAATGAACAATTTGTCATGGCTGTCAGCCATCCTCAGTCAAGGCGAAGGCAGATTCTGATAGCAGTCCAGGGGCTTGAACACATTCACTTTGGGGTGTCAGTGTCGGAATGTTCTCCATGTAAGAGATCAGGAGACAAATGTCAGTCAGCCAAACACTCATATTGATCCCTTCCGCCCTATCATGGTCTCTTTTTCTCCTGGAATGAGAGAGAAGTGGGTATTAAGGGCATAGAGGTTGGTGACACACCTGTTAGTTTCTGCTCCAGTGGCGCGGGGAGTGTACTGAGTGAGTGGATAGGCATCTCAGAGGGAATACGGGGTTAATGCTGTCGGTGGTGAAGATAGGTGAGAGTGAGTGGGGAAGATCTTGGGGGTAATAGCGAGAGTGATGGAGCATCAGTCCCGGTGGGAGGTAGGTGCAGCAGCAGAGAAAAGAGTGAGTGTGAGAGGCATCAGGAAGAAGATAGTGGCACCTGTGTTTGCCCAGAGGCTGCACTGATCCAGGTGGCACTCTCAGACCAGTCTGGCATGGTCTGGTGTCATGGCTCCCACTGCTGGTTCTGCGGGAAGAAGAATCCCTGTGCCAGCAACACCTTGTGCAGCAGGGTCTCTGGGTCCCTGCCTGCAAAGCAGGGTGCCAATTTCCCCCTGTCTGCCACATCCAAGTCAAATATCAGGAACTGTACAAGACTGCTGCAGACTGACAGTTTCTAAAGACAGCTCAATGTAGTCTTTCAGTGAATATCTGTTTGAGTGTTGCATTGTTCCAGGAAAAGCAGATGCAAGATGGAGATAGAGTTGCCTTACAAAGTAGGAGGCAAAGGGCCATGTGGAGGGTTATATTTGTGACTGGAAGCCTATGACTAACAGTGTCCCACAGGAATGGTGCTGTAACCATTGCTGTTTGTTATTGATGTTAATGTTTACATTAGGTGCCCCAAGCAGTTTCCAGTCTCCCTCTGTGCCTGTGCTGATTGACAGTCTCTCCCTCCATTCGGCTAATCTAGGGGAAATGCCATTGAACAGCGAGGGAGGAAAGTGCAGTCTCCTCTGGGCACCTCCTCACTTCGTGTATGCTTGCAGCCTCTTGGGCAGCTCCCTCAAGTCAAGAGGTTTGCATGCACGCTTGCTCCAGCCAATCATTCCCACCTCACCCTCTTTTTGCTGGATTCACGATAATCCCCTACCCCGTTTGTTTATTCCTATCTGATTTCTATCTCCTAAACTCTCCCTATATGACACTTGATTCACTTGGCCCATCTCATTTCCATGAACCATGTGGATGGCACATTCCTTGTTGTTGGACAGGGCACAAACTGCCAGAGGAAATTCTTCTTCAATCCAGGGGTCCATACCCTATGCTGCCCCCTTACATTACAGGTATCCCAGTGTGTATTTGGGTTATTTAAGTCTCCTATTATAACTACCTGATAACATTTGGTATCTCTGGCAATATAACTGTATCCTTTCCATGGCTTACCTTTAGTCCAATTGCATTCTTGGATCCTCTGTGACATCCTCTTTCTTGCCTATTGCAATGCCCTCTCCAAGTAATACTGCTACTCCCCCTCCTTTTCCTTCTTTTCCTTTCCAAAGTGCCCAGAGCTCTGTCGCAGCAATGGCATTGGTGGCGGCAAGCTGGCAGATGAGACTGTCCTAGTGCCAACTCACGGTTGCGGTGGCAGAAGCGAGTTTCAGTTCCCTACGGTGTCTGTGTCCACCCCAGATTCAAGGAGGCAGTGATGGGAGGCAGATTCGGGCCCCAGCAGTATCAGCAATGGCTGCATCAGCGAGGTGGGCCCGAAGCAGACTCATGGTGGAGACGAGTCCCATTTCCGTCTCCACATCACCCTTTGCCTCCTACTTTGTAAGGTACCCAATGGCATTAGTGATGTCTGCATTGGCGAGTACGAGTAGTGGAGCGAGCATCAGTGGAGGCAAGGCTACATCAGAAAATGGCAACTTTTATTCCAGCGGCAGCGACGGTTGCGAAGGACCTCATGCCTGGCCACCAGCCCCATGGCCCATGGCGGAGGACCGTAAAGTTGAACACTTTTTCTTCCTTCTTTTGCCTTTGTATTCTATGTTTTGGCTTATTTTTCTGTGTTTTATGATGGCACGGGAGAGTGGAGACACTTTCCAACATTTTTCACTGTACTTTTTAAAAAAATACAAGCAACAATAAATAAATCAAGTCTTCCTTGAGCCAGGTCGCTTATCACCTCATTCTCATATTTCCACATGGCAATATGCAACTGTAACTCTCAATCTTAGTAGATCTCCTCCCTGCATTCAGATACAGATACAGTGACTCTGGTTTAGACTTGACTTAAGGAGTAACATGGGTGGCATCATGTGAGCTAGAAAGGGTGAAAAAATAGATTGTTTGTGGCACAATATTGTGTTTTTTTTTATTCACTCATGGGATGTGGGCATTGGTGGCTCAGCCAGTATTTTTTACTCATCCCCATTTCCCAGAGGGCAATTAAAATTCAAACACATTACTACAAGTCTGAAGTCACATGTAGGTATGACCTACTCCCTTCCCTGAAGGACATTGTTGAACCAGATGGGTTTTTTCTGACAATCAACAATCATTTCATGATCATCATTAGATTCTTCATTGAATCCAAATTCCAATCATCTGCCATGGCGAGATTTGAACCCAGGTCCCCAGAAAATTTGCTAAGTTTCTGGAGTAAGAAGTACCTTTGTTCACATCAAGAAGTTGAAGGCGCTCTTAGGATCACCCCCATTGAGACAGAAGTTGAGATATCATTTTACTCACCATTCCACACATTGAAGTAGAGTTTGAGGAACATCAGGACGTAGAGGGAGTTGAACAAAGTGACAACGTGTTTAAGAACAGCTGGTTATCAGACTTATGAATTGACCTTTTCGATATTTGACCTTTCTCTGCTTCTTTGCTGTAGCTGTATCACTACATTCTGCATTCTGTTCTGTTATCCTGATGTACTTCGGCAAGGTATGATTTATCTGGGTGGCAGGCGAAACAATACTTTTCACTGTATCTTGGTACTTTTAACATAATCAAATCAAATCAAGTCTAGCCAGGTGAAAACAGCTGCCGAGAGGCAGAACGAGATTTGAAAGATTTTGGACATGTGTGCACAATGATGTCTTGGCTACTTGACCCAAATGTGATGATTGTGTGTAACAAATCTCGGTGAAACATGGGCCAAAAAAGCTTCCCTTGAGATTGTACACTCAACAAATCAGTACATAAAAGTACTTGTCAATGGGGAAGAAAAAGTCTCTTCAATGGTTGCACTTGTGCATTGGACGGACTCTGCAGAAAGCTATGTTGTTTTCCTGGCCAAGTTTGACAAGTTGGAATAAGGTGCTTGTAAGTTTTAGCAGCACACCAGGGAAAGCAGTGAACAGTTGCGAGTTTTCAAAAGCAGAAAGAGTTTGAACTGTAACTGAAGATCAGGAAAACTATTGCTGGTGAAAACGTACATGTTAAACAAAGCATAAGTATTGACAGCAAGTCTTGGCGTGACCGATTGTTTTGATGAGATGTTTCAATAAAAGCCACCAAAAAGCTTTATATTTTGGCAAAGGGAACTTTCTGAAGTCTGTGGGATGTGTAGCTTCATTTGACCCAATTATGGATGAAGATTTTTTTTTAGATTAGATTCCCTACAGTGTGGAAACAGGCCCTTCGGACCAATAAGTCCACACTGACCCTCTGAAGAGTAACCCACCCAGACCCATTTCCCTCAGACTAATGCACCTAACATATGGGCAATTTAGCATGGTCAATCCACCTGACCTGCACATCTTTGCATTGTGGGAGGAAACTGGAGCACCCGGAGGAAACCCACACAGACTCGGGGTGAATGTGCAAACTCCACACAACACAGTTGCCCGAGGCTGGAATCGAACCTGGGCCCCTGTTACTGTGAGGCAGCAGTGCTAACCACTGAGCCACCACGCCCATCTTTGTAAGATAAATAACGATGAGATGCATGTATACTACTTTGCGAAACACATGCTGAATGAACTAACTCAGCCCTTATACAACACTATGAAAGACAAAACCTCGGACTATCTGCTCATGCTGCTGGGTACACTTGTTTGACTTGGTAACTTTATTTCTCTTTTTTTCATACAAAGCCAGCAGTAGCGCTGAATTTTTTAAAACTTGTTTCTCTATATTTCAGATTCCTCTATGCCTTAGAGTTTTGCAATCTCTATGAATTTAAACAACATGCTATTTTTCTGTCCTTCCTGCCAAAGTGGAGAAGTTCATACTTTCCTTGATTATAATTCACTTGCCCTTCGGCCCAACAAGTCCACACCGACCCTCCAAAGAGCAACCCACTCAGATCCACTCCCCTACATTTACCCCTTCACCTAACACTACAGGCAATTTAGCATGGCCAATTCACCTAACCTGCACATTTTTGGACTGTGGGAGGAAACCGGAGCACCTGGAGGAAACCGGAGCACCTGGAGGAAACCCACACAAAGATGCGGGGAGAATGTGCAAACTCCACACAGAGAGTTGCTTGAGGTGGGAATTGAACCCAGGTCTCTGGTGCTGGGAGGCAGCAGTGCCAACCACTGTGCCACCATGCCGTGCCGTGTGTAAACAGTGAGGTCCCAACACAGATCGCTGTGGTATTTGTTAAATCCTGCTAACCTTAAAATGACCCATTTATGCTCACGTCTTCCTTTCCATCAGTGAACTAACCTTTTAGTAATACTCATCTGATCAATGTGAGCTATTATCCTTCACCTGCATGTTGGATGAGGTTCAAGGGTACAGGAATTGGCAGGAACTGAGAAGAGGCTTAACAATAGACAGCATTGTGGATAGAATTACGCTGATTCAGTCAGATCTGCTAAGTTAAAACTGCAGGAAATCAGGAACTGCTGGCTGAATCAGAAAACGATGTGGAGGTGCCAGTGTTGGACTGGACTGGATGAAGTCAGAAGTCACATGACACCAGGTTATAGTCCAACAGGTTTATTTGAAATCACAAGCTTTCAGAGCGTAGCTCTTTCGTCAGGTGAAGTGAGAGAGAAGCACACAGACACAGAGTTTATAGGCAGAGTGATCAATGGGCAGAGAGATGAAAAGATCAAAGAGAATACTAGGTCTCTGCAGATGATCAAGAATGTCAGATTGTGTGAGTAAAGTGTCGCCAGCTGAATAACAAGCGAAGGGATATAATCCAATTAAATGAGGCAGAGGGACAATTACAAAACATTTAAAAATCAGGTGGTGCTGGAGACAAACTAAATGACTGGAATAACATGATGGATATAAGGGTTGAATACTGGTGCTCTAAACAAAGTAATAAGTAAAATATAACAGTACAAACAAATTAAAATAGAGAGATCACAACAATTTATCAAGGTGATGATGTCACAACAGGACAGTAAGGAAGATTTTACAGATACAGAACAGTGTGGTAGGGTCACATGTAGTGCAACATGAACCCAAGATCATGGTTGTGATTAGATACTACATGCATTTGGACAAAATATTCAGGATTGCTCATGTGCATGGATAAGTCCAAAGAAGACATGCATTTGGACAGAATGTTCAGGATTAGTTATGTGCATGCATAACTTCAAATAAGACACACACTTGACAGAGAGACCCCTGTATAAAGCGCCTGAAGAAATCCCTTTGTTCAACAACACTTTGGAGATTAATGTTATGAAAGAGGCGTGGTGAAAACATTGAGCAGAGCCTTCAGCATGGCCAGCTGTGAGCTCCCCCGGACAATAACGTTAGAGTTTAGTTACAGAAATCAGGGCAGTGAAAGACAATGATTGAGATATCTCTACTAGTTAAAAGTGTGTGTTATTTGTTTAAGCACTTAGTAAATGAATTGTGGTTTTATAGCACTCAAGTGTCTCCATTGTAATTCGTCTATTTATATATTATTGTCCCTGGTTGGGCGTCAACAAGAAGTAACTTTGAGTTACTATGACGCTTTCAGGTAATGTCTGAATTTTCTGACACCCTGCCTGAGCCTGAAATGAAGAGGATAGTTGCCCTACGTCAGGAGCAGGATTAAGCAAGTGGCCGGAAGGAGGAGGTGGAAATTTAATAGTGAGAAAGACAGAAAGACTAGTGAACATATTCAGAAAGTTGGTGCTAACCGAGAATAGTGGATCCAGTGGACTCTGACTGGAGAGGATTTCTCCAACAGTGTGTGGCTGGGAATTGGCAGGAGGACTGTGAGTATACAGGACGGGTATGGGAACGTGTCGGTATAGTCTCTGGAGTATGTCAAAACTTTTATGGGAAAAAGGCACTTTGAGAAAATGCAGAAAGCTGTAGTGAAAGGCTGTAGATCTGAAGACTTGACAGAAAAGCAGCAGTGAGAGCTGAAGCTACAAACAGAGGTGGCTGAACTTAAAGGAGAGATAAAGAGACTGACTGAGACAGTTCAGAATTTACAAAGCCAGACAGATATAGACCTCGTCCATATGAACCAGTATCAAATGCAGTGTGAGAAATCGATAAGGGAAAAGGAGAAAAGTGAAGATAAAACTGAAAGGACTCAAACGCACATAGAAACATTAAAAGGATAGTGTAGCAGACTGAAAACAGCTCTGAATGTAGAGCATAAGTCAGCACAGGAGCAAAACAGGACCTCAAGCGATCATACAAAGTGTATGAAGCAGATAGAGAGGTTACAGAGACAGATACCTGCACAAAAAGGGATAACATGTACATTTGCAACCCCACTTTTGAGGAGGGATGGGAGGAAGCTAGTGACATCGACAGGGGAGGGCTAACAGATAACGCAGCCAGAAATGGAGAGGAAGACCAGGGGAATGGGATCCCCCTCTGGAGAGAGGAACAGGAGAAAGGCCACTGTCCCTATAACCCCCCTACCTCTACCCCGATCACTAGGACACAGCAGCCAGCAGTGCTATCAGGGCAACAGCAACCTGACATTACATACATCACCCCTTATGATGTTTAACAGCAAAGAAATATAGCCAAGTGTGCAGGGGATTGTCAGCTTGGGGATGACCCCCAGGAGCTGTTCCAAGTTATCCACAAACAGAGAACCATACACAGGTTAGATAATGAGGAAGGTGTCAAAACTGATACGGATGTGTCGCCATCCCACTGTATATTCAGCTTTGTCAAAGCCACAGAATGCAGAACGGGGAACATTAGATCAGTTAAAGAAGGCTGTACTGATGGCGATGGGAGCTAACAGAAGGGATGCAGTGAAGCCCTAATTAAGTGTCAAAAAGGGTGGCCCTGGAAAAGCAGAGTAGGCCAGGGCAGCATCCGAGGAGCAGGAGAGTGGACATTTTGGGCATAAGCCTTTCATTGGGAATGTGCGAGGGGGAAAGGGAGCTGGGAATTAGGAGGATGGGGTGGGGTTGGGTGCAAGATAGCTGGGAAGGCGATAGGTAGATGTGAGGGATAGGATGGTGATGGTGGTAGGTCGGAGGGGAGGATGGAGTGGAAGTATGGGATTGAAGATGGACAGGTAGAACAGTTCAAGGGAGCAATGCCGAGTTGGATCTGGGATGTGGTAGGGGGAGGGGAGATGAGGAAACTGGTGAACTCGATGTTGATGCATCCACTCCCGACACCTTCCCTTGCCACTGCAAGAGGTGTAAAACCTAAGCCCCCACCTCCCCCCCCATCCCCACCTCACCTCTGTCAGAGGCCACAAATAATCCTTCCACATCCAAATACCTCACCTACTGTGTCTGTTGCTTTTGATGTGATCTCCTTTACACAGGGGAGAAAGGACGCCAACTCACGGAACGTTTCAGGGAACATCTCTGGGACACACACACCAAACAACCCCATTGCCCTGCGGCTGAACACTTCAACTCCCCCTCCTGTTCCCCCAAGGACAGGCAAGTCCTGGGCCTCCTCCACCGCCAAATCGAAGTCACCCGATGCCTGCAGGAAAAACGCCTCATCTTCTGCCTTGGGACCCTCCAATCACATGGCATCAATATCGATTTCACCAGTTTCCTTATCACCCCTGCCCCCCACCTCATCCCAGATCCAACTCAATACCACCTTCTTGACCTGTTCTATCTGTCCATCTTCCTTCCCACCTCTCTAATCCACCCTCCCCCTGACCTATCACCATCATCCACGGCCCGCAACGACCTACCACCTTCCCAGCTACCTTCCTCACATCCCCACCCCTACCTTCCTATTTAACTCTCAACCCCCTTACCCCACTACATTCCTGATGAAGGGCTTAAGTCCGTAATGTAGACTCTCCTGCTCCTCGGAAGCTGCCTGACCAGCTGCGCTTTTCCAAAGCCAAACTTTTCGACTCTGATCTCCAGCATTTGCAGTCCTCATTTTCTCTCAAGCCGTGAATAAGTGTTGACAGAGGAAAGGGGACCACCCCATTGCATTTGCTGTAAGGCTGTGGCTAGTATTCCAGAGTATATAAGGCCCAAGGCTAGACTGGCTAAATGTGGCTGCACCTTTTGACAATCGATGGGTCCGTGCACTGGTGTCCCATGGCACAGGAGAAAGTGAGGTCTGCAGATGCTGGAGATCAGAGCTGAAAATGTGTTGCTGGAAAAACGCAGCAGATCAGGCAGCATCCAGGGAACAGGAGAATCGACGTTTCGGGCATAAGCCCATTCCTGAAGAAGGGCTTATGCCCGAAACGTCGTGCGCTTTTCCAGCAACACATTTTCAGCTCCTATGGCACAGGGCAGTTACAAAAGGCATGTGACATATTGGACCCAGCCAACAACACATACACTGAGTGTGGAGAAATGAAGGAAAGGGACCAGTCCCAAGGGGACCACTACTACCCTATCAAATGGTAGGAAGGGGACATGGACATGGAGGAGAAGATCTTCGTATGTCTGCAGGGTGTGGTGGGATCCCGAGGTGCTCATGAGAGTGTTTTAATTGTGGCAAGGAAGGGCACTATGCCAGTGATTGTCCAAACCCATGGAGGGGCAGAGCAAATCAGATGCACATTCAACCCTTGCCCCTAGAGGGACCCCAGTCAATGCCCTGGAACAATGTGCAACCGATTGAGGCATCAAGTGGGTTGTACCTCAACCCTCAATGATGGTCTCAGGCCTCTTCAACATGGACATGTGACCCAAAATGGGAGACCCTGATTGAACGGTAGGGTAGGAGGCCGCCCTATCACTTCCCTTTGGGACACAGTGGGATCCCACACCACCCTCAACACAATAACTGTAAATAATGACAATTGAAAAATATAAACAGGAATAATCTTGAGTGGTTTTACAGGACATTCTCAAGTAGGACAAGTGACTAGTCCTTTAAATATATAAGTAGGAGTCGTAGAGTTGGGACACCCAGTAGTATTAATAAAACTCCTAGCAAATCAAAAGCATATCCTGTGAAATGATTACATAGACAAAGCAGGATGAACTTTGATCCAGTGAACTGCATCATAGAGCAAATGCCAGGAATAAATGAGGAATGCTTTTTTTTTGCTGAAATCCTTACAGAACAGTATAAGGAGAGAGTGTGTAAGTGGTGGGAGAAATCTGGATCAGTGCTACCGACATGAGTGAGGACCTGACACTACAAGGAATTATTGGATAACACTAGGAAGTGTTTGCCAAACATAAGCATGACTGTGCAGGGAAGAAGGGAGAGGTGTGCATACAGGCCCAAGATCCAAATCCCAAAAGCTGTATGAGCTCGACAAGTGGGCTGAAGGTGATATAGGAAAGGTAATGCAAAGTCTGGCAGCACAGGGGTGTTAAGGTGAGTCACCTCTACAAACAATTGGTTTATTTGTCTGGTAAAGAAACTGGACAGGAGTTGCTGACTGATTATACTAGCCCCAAAACCATGATTAAGCAGTGAATCTGTGCAGTGGTTTACTTATATCAAGTGCTGGATATAAGTAATGAGTTTTGGTCATTCCCTTTGTCCAAGGAGTTGCAGCATATATTGCATTTACCTTTAAGGGGCAGCAAGATACATGGACAGTTTTGCCACAGCGATTTCACGACTCTCCATCAGTATTTCATCAGTGGTTAAGCAATGGATTGTGAGATTTTTCTTGGCCAGACTGCCTGATACAATATGTTGATGATTAGCTTCTGTAAGTAGAAACCAAGCAAGATCATTGCCAGCTCCTGAATAGTTGTTGCAACTGTTAAAGGAACTTGGGTTAAAAATTAATCAGATAATGAGGCAGGAAGTGAGTAACTTAGGAATGATGTTAACACAAGGAAAAAGAGAGATAGATAAATCAAGAATCGAAACAGCAGCTGGACCTCCCATCCCCGCTGATGCGAAGGGCTTGACTGGCTATTGGAGACCATATTGGTGGTTTTACCACAAAGGCAGCACCAGTGATGATGTTACTGAAGACAAATACCTCATGGGAATGGAAGCCAGAACATACGTAAGCAGTAAGAGTTTTGAAACAGAACTTGGCAAGTGCTCCTGCCCTAAAAACTCCAAATACAGCAGAACCATTCTCTGTGGGGGTGGGTGCAATAGGCTCCACAATATCAGTGATCTTATTGCAAGAGATACATGGTCAGTTGAGACCAGTAGCCTCTGCCTCACGTATGCTCCTACCAGTAGAATAGGGTACACAGCATGTGAAAGGCATTCATTGGCAGTATTCTGGGTGGTACAACATTTTGCCTGTATTGTACGAATGAACCCATTGACAGTTCTGATACAACACATGCCCATTCAGATGTAGCTGGATGGACACATTAATGGTAGCACAGGGAGCCAGAACAGAATTGCTAGATGGATGTTGGTGTTATTACAAGGGAGAAACTGAGGGAAAAAGGCATAACAGAACTACCATGTTAGCAGATAACTTAATTTACCGGGGACACCCCAGGAGTGTCAGGTGGTGATAGCAAATCATCCCAAGGGAAAACAAGAAGGAGAGAATACTGGTAAAGAGAATACAGGGAATATCCAAGACACAAGACAGACAAAGACAGAAATAGGAGAACAACAAGGGAATAACAAATTACCCTTAAAAATATTTGCTCTTGGCTCTTTAGGGGTCTGTATAGGATGGAGAGTGGAGAACTGGCTGTGGAATCTATGTGGAAGATGAGCAAGGAAGAGAAGTGGAAAAGTGGCATTTTGAGTGCGAGCAGCAGCTGAGTTTAAACGAAACCGGAAGGCTACAGCTAAGGTAAGACAGTTTGTTTTAAAATTACTTACCGGTAGCGGGCAGCGGTGTTTTTTTTTTCTCTCTTCACAGAAAGAGCGGGAGCAGCAGGGAGAAGTGACGACGACCAGAGGGGCAGCCAGGAAGGAAAGCAGTGAGTATATAAATCAGGAAGGCGACTAAACCCGAGACTCTACAACCGTAGTGTCTCCCACCTGCTCTCCTCCTCTAACCCCCTTACTAAGTACTGTTTATCTATTAATTGGTTTTTTAAAATAAAGACTATAGCAGAGAGGTATCAGGAAGTATTTTAACTCAAACCTGTACAAAGTAATAAAGTAATTAACTAAGCAGAGATGGCTGGTCAGGTGGTGTGCTGTTGCTGTATGATGTGGGAGCTGGCTGATCCCATTGTGAATGGCAGTGACCACATCTGCAGCAAGTGTTGGTTGCTGGAAGAACTCAGGATCAGATCTGGAATCTGAGCTTTAAACACTGCGGCACAACCGGGAGGGGGAGAGTTACCTGGACACTTTGTTTCAGGAGGCAGTCACACCTGGGAGATTAAGTAATTCACATCCAGTTAGTGATCAGGGACATCAGAATGTGACTGTAAGTGAGGCAGGTAGGGGGAACCTGAGTTCAGGAGTGCAGGAGCCTCAGCCCTTGACCTTGTCCAACAGGTATGAGATTCCTGTTCCCTGTACAGATGAGGAAAAGGGCTCTGGACAGGATGAGCCAACTGACCACGGCACCATGGTGCAGAAGGCCATTCAAGAGGGGAGAGCAAGAAGACAAGTAGTTGTTATAGGGGATTCTATAATTAGGGGAACACATAGTATCCTTTGCAATCCGGATCGGGAGTCTCGCATGGTGTGTTGCCTACCCGGTGCCAGGGTTCGGGACATCTCTGACCGGCTTGAAAGGATATTGGCGCGGAAAGGGGAGGATCCAGTTGTTGTGGTCCACGTTGGGACAAACAACATAGGCAAAGCTAGGGTGGAGGACCTGTTTGGGGATTATCGAGCACTAGGAAGGAAATTGAAGTACAGGTCCTCAAGGGTCATAATCTCCAGATTACTG
>NC_057720.1:78525390-78564358 GCF_004010195.1 Chiloscyllium plagiosum | reverse complement strand
GGGGGTAAATTCAGAACAGAAATGCGGAGACATTTCTTCAGCCAGAGAGTGGTGGGCCTGTGGAATTCATTGCCACAGAGTGCAGTGGAGGCTGGGACGCTAAATGTCTTCAAGGCAGAAATTGATAAATTCTTGATGTCACAAGGAATTAAGGGCTACGGGGAGAATGCGGGTAAGTGGAGTTGAAATGCCCATCAGCCATGATTTAATGGCGGAGTGGACTCGATGGGCCGAGTGGCCTTACTTCTGTTCCTATGTCTTATGGTCTTATGGTCAGAGCCCTCAGGCTGCCAAAGACCATGAGAGCTCAAACAGCTGAGTTGGCAGCACTGGCATATATAATGGAGTCACACAGATAAATCCCCTCCAACATCTGCTATCTATTCAGTTAGTACGGGTACAGCAGTCTGAAGGAACATCTGCCCTAATGGGAGGCAAGAGGCTTTGTGTCAGCAGATGGGAAAGTCCTACCGCCCGCCCCATTGCTGAGGTACATCTTCAGAAAGGCAAAAGGGAAAGAATACGGAGTGATGTAAGTGAAAGCTCATTCTCAGTTATCACCAGAAGGAGATAGAAAGGCAGATGAATGAGCCAAATGAGGGGCAAGAGCAGGAAAAGGATGGCAGCCATAGATCAAGAAAATAGGAGAGCAAAAAGAGAAAGAAGTGACCCCAATTGACTTAGCAGAAAAACAAAGAAAGGATAAAGAATGACAAAAGGTATTGGAAGAAAGGAATCAGAGGAATATAAGGAAAGAAAAGGCTTAGACATAAAACAGGGTGTGCTATGGTGTGGAGGAAAATTTGTAGTACAAGAGAGAGAAAGGATTCAGATAATTTATTGGTACCATGATATATATGGACACCAAGGGTTGGAAAACATCTTGGAGAGGTTGAAAGAGGTATGTTGGTGACCATAAATGAAAGGGGATGTGGAACATTATGTGAAAAATTGTTTGATATGTGCCTAAATAGCCCTGACAGAAACGTGGTTGAAACTTTATTGCTGGAACAGCACAGCAGGTCAGGCAGCATCCAGGGAACAGGAGATTCAACGTTTCGGGCACAGGCCCTTCTTCATTCCTGAAGGGCCTGTGCCCGAAACGTTGAATCTCCTGTTCCCTGGATGCTGCCTGACCTGCTGTGCTGTTCCAGCAATAAAGTTTCAACTTTGATCTCCAGCATCTGCAGACCTCACTTTCTCCTGACAGAAACGTGAACAAGGAAGTCCTTCGACATACAAGGCCAGTCGTGGGACACTGGACAAATTCACAAGTTGACTTTGTGGGTCCCTTACTCCCACCTACAAGAGGATATAAGTATATCCTGGTGATAGTAGATACTTTGACCAAATGGGCAGAGGTGTTTCCCACTTGAAACAATACTGCTAAAATCATGGCAAAGGTCCTATTAAAAAAGGGTTTTACTTTTTGGGATTTACCAATGGCTATTGAATCAGATCAAGGGATGCATTTTACAGCCCAGGTGATGTAGAATGTCATGACATCACTAGGGATAAAACAAAACTTCCATATATATCCTATAGACCCCTAATCCAGTGGGATAGTCAAATGAATGAATTTAAATTTGAAGAATATGTTGGCCAAAATGGGGCAGTAGCACCAGACTACTTGGCTGACAGTGCTTCCTTGTGTCCTGATGTTAATAAGAAGCACTGTAGCTTCCCCTTAATGATTTGCCCCTCATAGGTTGCTGACAGGTCAAGAAAAGTGTGGCCTGAAGCCACTTTTAGGATTAGGCCTATCTGAGCCAGAAATGTATGGAGTAATGAAAGATAAGTGGTCACTACAGCTGGGTGAGAGTGTGAATGAAGCAAATGTTGTGGCTGCACATAATATGGGAAGGAAGAAACAACAAAGTAAAGCCCGCTTTGACTCCAAGACAATGCCAATGGAGCTGCAGGTTGGGCAATGGGTAATGACACCTGTACATCAAACATCTCTCCTGGCCCCTAAATTTGAAGGACTATATGAGGTGATAGACAAAGCGGGTCCATCAGTCTACAAGGTGCTAATAGCCCCTAACACGATTGGCAGGTATCATATTAACCAGCTAAAACCGTTTGGGGTGGGGGGGGGGGGGGGGGGCGGGGAGCAGGATAATTATCACCATTTACTCATCATGTTGGGAGAATGTGATACCCCAGAATCAGGAAACTTAGACAGGGACTGGTTTGGGAAGCCAGATCAGGGGGATTGTGGGACCAGAGCAACCTGAACAAAATGGAAATCTGGCAGGTGCACCATTATCTCCTAAGCAGGTGAACTCCTCATGCTCACTAATGGAAACCAAAACGAAGGAGAAAGCAAAAAGAGAACAAAATGGATGAAGCATCCACCCTTCAACTGAAATGGATGAGAGGAAAGGATGGAAAGCTGGAGCCAGACCTTGATGTACATGAATTGGCTGAGGGGGTGAAGAGCTGAAAATGTGTTGCTGGAAAAGCACAGCAGGTCAGGCAGCATCCAAGGAGCAGGAGAATCGATGTTTCGGGCATGAGCCCTTCTTCAGGAATCCTGTACAGGTCCTGTTTTGGGAAGGAATGTGAGTTTTTGTGACGCCATGGCCTGTCCCTGGGCAGTTCCAACTCCACTTTCCAATTTTTGCCCCAGTGGCCAAGAAAGCAGAATTATCCATTACATGGTCTGTGACAAAATAAATCATCAAAGGATTTAAGTAGGTCAGGAAAAAGTTTCCTAATGGTCCAAAATTGTGTGAATTATGAGTCCAGCAGACTGGATCATGGTGGAACGTAAGTCTGGGGTTATCCCAAAGGTCAGAGAGGTTACAGGAAACTTAGGTATGTGTCCAGTGACAGGATCAGCTTTCATACTTTATAGGGATAACCCATCCACTACTACAGCTGAACCCACGACCGCAATGACTCCTGGAGGGACCTCAGGGCCACAGTGCAGCCAATCTCAGAGAGATACAGGGGGAGTAGAATTAGTTCAGGGTGAAATAGGAGAGATAGTTATTCTATGTTTAACCTGATGGACGCACAGGTACCACCCTGATGTGATGGCACAATCTGGCAACTCTTCGACCACCTTCTCTGGAGACAACTTAGTCGCAGTGAATTCACATTGGAAAGAAAAAGGAGGTAGAGAGGGTTGATAGAGTTCGTGGGAGCAGGCTGTTAGCAGGGAGTGGTGTCTGTTAACACCCATGATATAGCAGAATTGGAGGCTCAGTTAAGTTCTCTCCAGGAAAAGATGAGGATAATATTAAGTCAGGAATTTCAGGATCGAGAAAAAATGGGTAGGATAGGATGGCAAGCGGCACTGGCAGCCCTGACCACCAAGAAAATGTTGAGACCCTTTCAGAATATTGCTAATGAGATTTCAGGCAGAATGGCTTATGAAGCAACCCACAATAACAAAGCAGCATTTTGTTCAACATACACTAGCTGGCTTCTCTCTGCGGTTAGCACAAATATGTTGCAATTAGATGCTCATAGAGTACCAGACTGGGTGTTGGATGAGGACATAGGTGAAGAAGAAGAGGTCAGCTTTATATTGGTGCGATGCTTCATATACTCAAATATGGGGCTAATCTGACACACTCCCTGTTGCAAGTTCATAATGTGGGTAAATACCATGAAGGAACTTAGATATCATTAAGTAACCCACCAACCCATGCTATAGTGATAGAGTGATCAAAAATGGGGTGGATTTGAGCTGATGCCATCAAGTGAGATCAACTGGGTATGTCTTGGAGTCAAAGAGTCATACAGATGTACAGCACGGAAACAGACACTTTGGTCCAACTCGTCTATGCCGACCAGATATTCCAACCTAATCTAGTCCCATTTGCCAGCACTTGGCCCATATCCCTCCAAGCCCTTGCTCAAATCCTCCAACCCTGGCAACATCCTTGTAAATCTTTTCTGAACCCTTCATGTTTCACTACATCCGTTTGATAAGGAGACCAGAATTGCACGCAATATTCCAAAAGTGGCCTAACCAATGTCCTGTACAGCCACAACATGACCTCCCAACTCCTGTACTCAATGCTCTGACCAAGAAAGGAAATCATACCAAACGCCTTCTTCACTATCCTATCTACCTGCGACTCCACTTTCAAGGAGCTATGAACCTGCACTGATGTCCGGAAGAAAAGATCAAAGGAGGGCTAGCTCAGTGTGGATTTGCCTCTGATGAAAACTGCTCATTATCTATCCAGCTGGTGAATAACCAAACCATTTTTTTAAGTATGCCTGAGTAGGAGACATCTACTGTGTCACCATGGCAACCTCAGGATATCAAAAAGGGCGTAACTTAGATGGACAGAATATGGTAATCCGCAATATCTCTTCTGACTTGACCATTAGACAATCCGCAATATCTCTTCTGACTTGACCATTAGACACCATTCCTGATGAAGGTCTTTTGCCCGAAAAGTCAATTTTGCTGCTCCTCGGATGCTGCCTGAACTGCTGTGCTCTTCCAGCACCACTAATCCAGAATCTGGTTTCCAGCATCTGCAGTCATTGTTTTTACCCCATTACACACCAAGTTTTGTTTAAGCCAGAACCTGATGAGAAAATGCTCATAACCCTATCTGTCCACCCAAATGCTACAGATGCCAACTTGTGCTGATTCGTAACTACAGAACTTCCACCGATAACACACTTTGCTGCAAACTGCGTGAAGACCATTCTTGAGGCAAAGGAAGTTATCCATTAATGGGCTATGTATGAGGAGGAGATTAAATTCATGCAGAAAGAAGCAGGTTCCAAGTTTCCAGAGTAAAATTTGGAACTGGGGACTGAACACTCAGGACCATCTGTAGATCAGAATAGTGTCACCTGTGATTGTTGTACTGAAATTTGTTATTCTTACTGTTGTAATAGTCTTATTTGTTTGTTGAAACACAAAGTTAAGAAATGGAAGGGGCTGACAACAGGGATTGGTCTCAGATACCAAAAGATAGCTCATAAGGAAGTGGTTTTGTAATGGCTTATTATAGGGCAGGAATAACATAAACATAGCTGGTTCATAGTATTTCTTACTATCAGTTCATTTGTCAGTTGTATTGATATTATGTGTAACTCACAAGATGTGGAAGGTATATAACAACGCATTTGCGATGGAACAAGACTGATTTGTAACTTTGTTTACTTTTAGAACTATAGTTTTAATAAGTACAATGATCTAAATGGCATTTGAGATAATACAACTAAGTCATGCTTTGTTGAGAGTGCATCACGGTAAGGAGGTAATTCTCACCACTGCCAGGAGGTGCCCTGAAGGATGTAGCAAACTCAATAGAGATGATCCTCAGATAAATCCTGATGTGGACGAGCTGGTGTTGGACTGGGGTGGACAAAGTTAAAAATCACACAACACCAGGTTATAGTCCAACAGGTTTATTTGGAAGCACTAGCTTTCAGAGCGCTGCTCCTTCATCAGGTGCTTGTGGAGTACAATACCCTACGACACAGAATTGATAGCAAAAGATTACAGCGTGATAACACTGAAGTGATACATTCAGAAAAAACTGGATTATTTATTAAGCCTTTCATCTTTTAGAATGACCATGCTAGTTTCAGTTCTTTCATGTGTAAATCCTGAACTTTTTTAAAGTTGCATTCTCAAGTTCACTTTAACAATAGGTGCCATCTCAGCTCAGATACTGCATTGAAGGTGTAAGGTTGAAGTCTGTCTGTGTCCCAATGTTCAGACTGATTCTGTTATTAAATTGGGATTTACAGAGTCTTACATGGGATTCATGCAGTTTCTGAGCAAAATAAAATGTAATTCTGCAAGTACAAATTCACCCCAGAAACAGTATATGTGAGCGTGCAGGGGAGACAGAGTGAGTGTGAGCATGTGGGTATGTGTTTGGGAGGGGCGGGGGGTGAGGTGAGTGTCTGTGAGAGAGTGTACGTATGTATATGTGTGTGAATGTAATGGGGTATAAGTTTGTAAGAGGGTGCGTGTGCGGGTGGGAGTGTGGGGGATGTATGTGTGAGCTTTTGAGAGAGAGCTTGTGTATGAGAGTGGGTCTGTGTGTGTGTGTATAAGAGCATATACTGTAGTGGGGTCACCTGTAGTGTGACATGAACCCAAGGCTCCTCTATATTGGGGAGACAGGCCGCCTACTTGCGGAGCGATTCAGAGAGCACCTCTGGGCCACCCGGACGAACCAACCCAACCAACCTGTAGCACAGCATTTCAACTCCCCCTCCCACTCCACCGAGGATATGCAGGTCATTGGACTCATCCACCGCCAAACCACAACAACCCGACGGTCGGAGGAGGAGCGTCTTATCTTCCGACTGGGAACCCTCCAACCGCAGGGGATGAACTTGGACTTCACCAGTTTCTTCATCCCCCCTCCCCCCACCTTGTCTCAGCCGGATCCCTCCAGCCCGGCACCGCCTTCCTGACCTGCAGTCTTCTTCTTGACCTCTACGCCTCCATCCTACTCCGACCTATCACCCTCACCTTGACCTCTTTCCACCTATCAAATTTCCAACGCCCCTCCTCCAAGTCCCTCCTCCCTACCTTTTATCTTCTCCTGCTGAACACTCTCTGCTCATTCCTGAAGAAGGGCCTGTGCCCGAAACGTCGAATCTCCTGTTCCCTGGATGCTGCCTGACCTGCTGTGCTGTTCCAGCAATAAAGTTTCAACTTTGATCTCCAGCATCTGCAGACCTCACTTTCTGCCTCGGGGGATGGTCACCCGAAGGTTCGAGTTCAAATATCCTGGACCACTGAAGTGTTCTCTGATTGGGAGGGAACACTCCTGTCTGGGGATTATTGTGAGGTGCCCATTCATCCATTACCGTAGCCTCTGCTTGGTCTCACCAATGTACCATGCCTCACGGCATCTTTTCCTGCAGCATATGAGATAGACAATGTTGGCCAACTCATGTGAATACCTGCCGCATACATGGTGGATAGTGTCTCCACGTGTAATCGTGGTATCCATATCAACACTCTGGCACGTCTTGCAGTGTCTACCGTTACAGGGTTGTATTGTGTAGTACTGAAGGCCAGTCTGTTTGCTGCGAACAATGATCTATTTGAGATTTGATGGTTGTTTAAAGGTGAGAAGTGGAGGCATGGGGAACGTCTTGGCAAGGTGCTCATTCTCATTGATAATATGTTGCAGGCCGCGAAGAACATGGCGTAGCTTTTCGGCTCATGGGATGTGCTGGACAATGAAAGATAGCCTATCGGTTGCAGCTCATGTCTGTCTCCTGAGGAGGTCATTACGATTTCTCGCTGCAGCACATTGGAACTTGTTGTCGATGAGTTGAGCATCATACCCCTTCCTTATGAGGACATCGTTGAATACTTTCAAGTGTCCGTCACTTCCTCCTCATCTGAACAAATCCTGTGTATGTGTTGGGAGTGTTCATAGGGGATGGTTGTTTTAATATGTTTTGGGTGGAAGCTGGAGAAATGTAGCATCATGAGGTTATCCGTGGGTTTGTGGGAGAGTGAGGTACTGAGGTGCCCATCCTTGATGGAGATACATGTGCCCAAGAATGAGACAGATACTAAAGAGTAATCTAATACTGAAGAGTAGTCCATGGTGAGTTTGATGCAGGGATGAAACTTGTTGATATCCCTGTGCAGTTGTTTCAGTGAATCCTTGCCATGGATGCAGAGGAAGAAAATGTTGTCAATATACCTGGTATATAGTATTGGCTGGAGGTCCTGCATAGAGAAGGAGTCTTGTTCGAACCTGTGCATGAAAATGATGGCATAATGGGGTGCAAGTTTGGTCCCCATGGCTGTTCCATGTGCCTGGATGAAGAATTGGTTGTCAAAGGTGAAAATGTTGTGGCTGAGGATAAAACGGATGAGTTGTAGGATGGTGCTTGGAGATTGGCAGTTGTTGGTGTTGAGTACTGAGGCTGTGGCTGCGATGCCGTCATTGTGGGGGATACTGGTGTAGCGAGCTGAAATGTCCATTGTGATGAGGAATGTTCCTGGTTAGGTTGGTCCGTGGGTTCTATGTTTCTGTAAGAAATCTGTAGTGTCGCAACAGAAGCTGGGGGGTCCCCTGTACAAAGGGTTTCAAGATGCCTTTGACATAGCCAGAGAGATTCTCATATAGGGTCCCATTGCCTGATACGATGGGATATCCTGGTGTGTTGGCTTTGCACATTGGAGAGACCAAGCTTAGACTACGGCAATGGATGAATGGACACCACACAACAATCACCAGACAGGAGTGTTCCTTCCCAGTCAGAGAACACTTCAGCAGTCAGGGACATTTGGCCTTGGACCTTTGGGTGACCATCCTCTAAGGCAGACTTTGGAACAGGCAACAACTCAAAATGACCGAGCAGAGGCTGTTAGTAAAGTTCGGTAGCCATGGGGACAGCCTTAATCGGGATCTTGGTTCATGTCACACTACAGGTGACCCAACTGCACTATACACTGTCTCTCTCTCTCTCTCTCTCTCTCACTCACACACACACACATACACACACACTCCTACAGACCCACACATTCACACAGACCCTCTCTCATACACAAGCTCTCTCTCATATGCTCACAAATACACACCCACACTCATACCCACACATGCACCCTCTCACAGACTTATACCCCATTACACTCACATACATGCACACACTCTCTCATAGACACTCACATCTGTTATGACACGGGGTAAACTCTCCTGCTTAATTTAAAACCAGCAATACAGAAAAGATTTATCCCATGCAGTAATCTGTGAAAATTCAAGTGGCCAAGAACTATTTAAAGTAAAAATTAATAACTTTATCTCTTAAATTATAACAGAGACTAATTGATCAACAACTATTGACAATTCCTCCCTCTAACCTACCTTTTACCTTCCCTTCTATAATACTAGTCAGATAATACTCCCAATTCAGATTTACAGAAAAATTCAAATTTTAAAACCAGCCAGTGGTCGAATCTTCTATTTATCTTAGTCGGTAGATTTGCTTCCCAGGTCAGTGTTGAGGTTTCTCTCTATGCAAACAACTTCTCTAGACAGGTACCTCTCAGAGAGTTCTGACTAACAGTCCACATCTATTGGTCTGGTGGTAGTTCTCCTCCCAGCTATTCAAATTTCCCCGGTCTTATAGCCCAAAGCATCAGATTGTGTCACTGGTTTTTAAGAATGTCAATGTACGCAATTCAAACTTGATTGGAATTTAGTATTTTTGGGGGTATAATTTAAACTATTGGCCTAATTTGAATCTGTTTTGTTGTTTCCAGGTAACCAGCTACCCCAGAAGCTGGAGCACATGTGACGTTGTATCCTGTTGAGAACACGTGATGCTGTCACTGCTAGCCTTTACTCTCTTAAAGGTATAGTTCACCCACATCTTCATAACACATCCACCCACACACATACCCACCTGCTCACACTCACTCTGTCTCCCCTGCAAACACGTATAGTTTCTGGGGTGAATTTGAACTTGCAGAATTACATTTTGATTTGCTCAAAACACTGCATAATTCCATTAAGGTTCTATAAATCCCACTTTAGAAATAGAATTAGTCTGAACATTGGGACACAGACAGACTTTAACCTTACACCTTCAATGCAGCATCTGAGCTGAGATGGCACCTATTGTTCAAGCTAACTTGAGAATGTAACTTTAAAAAGGGTCTGGGATTTACATGTGAAACAACTGAAACTAACATGGTCATTCTAAAAGATGAAAGACTTAGCAAACAATCCAGTTTTTCTCAATATATCATTTCAGTGTCATCACACTGTAATCTTGTGCTATAAATTCTGTGTCGTATGATCTCATACTCCACAACAACCTGATGAAAGAACAGCGCTCCGAAAGCTAGTGCTTCTAAATAAATCTGTTGGACTATAACCTGGTGTTGTGTGATTTTTAACTCAGATAAATCTTTAGCTTAAAAGGCAGAAATGTTGGATAATGCTGAAGATAACTGGAACTGATAAGAGACCTAATAATGGATTGCATTGTGAATGGAATTACGCTGAGTCAGTCAGATCTGCAAAGAATTAAAACTGCAGAAAATCAGGAACTGCTGGCTGTATCATTTGGGCAAAACATTCAGCATTGCTCATGTGCATGGATAAGTCCAAAGTAAGCATGCACTTGGACAAAATGTTCAGGATTGGTCACATGCACACATACATTCCAAATAAAGTACACTTGGCACAGAGACTTTTGTATAAAGAGCCTGAAGAAATCCCTTTGTTCAACAACACTTCGAAGATTAATGTTGTGAAAGAGGTACCCTACGTCAGTCTATATTAGAAAAGAAGAGGAAATGAAGCAGATGATAAACCTCTTAAAGACACCAAGGAAAAATTAAATAAAAACTTTATTTTGTAGTCCATCAGACAGTAATATAATTGGTTGAAGAAAATTCACGCAGAGATTAATGTGATGTTTGGCTTCCTCTATGAAACCAGTAGCACATCAAGGGCAGAGATATAATGAAACACGATCACTTGCAAGTTCCCCTCCAAGCCACCTGCTGTGGCCATTGTAGATCGAAGGAGAGCTGGAACATTACAGAAACATTGAATTCCTACAGTGCAGAAGCTGGCCATTCAGCCCATTGAGTTCACACTGATCCTCTGAAGCACATCCCACCCAGACCCACATTCCCCCTACACCTGGAACTCATAATTCCCAGGGCTATTCAACCTAGCCTACACATCCCTAACACTACGGGCAATTTAGCATGGTCAATCCACCTAACCTGCACATCTTTGGACTGTGGGAGGAAACAGGAGCACCCGGAGGACACCCACGCAGACACGAGGAAGATGTGCAAACGCCACACAGACAGTCGCAAGAGACTGGAATTGAACCCAGCAACTCCTTATAAAAGGCATTTCCAGTTGAAGTTTGTGGTTTGCTTGGTGCATTATGACATCTCCTTTCAGGTTAATATCTCCAGCAAACTTCAGGCAACTTCAGCTACCTTGCTGCCCTCTAACGTTAATCTTCAGGGTGGGGGCTCTGCAGGGTCTGGAGAAAGGAGGATTATAAATATGAAAGGAGGGAGGGAAACAGTATCAGCAAGGTGGACATGTACTAAAGTTTGGTTGGGAAGGGGGTCATGTTGGAGTGAGTTCATTCACAGCCAGAAGAGCCCTGTCACAAGAGTTGGGCGGGTGGTAGGAGGATGTGGAGGTGAGTGGGGATGAAGTCAATGAACATACTTGACAGGCCCGGGGCTGGTTGGGAAGGGTACGTAGGGGCAGACAGGTTGGGAGGGGGCTTGGTGTGAAACCTGTGAGATTTCATGGGATGGACTACCACGAAGAGAATGTGGATGCTTGGAGACTCACTGACAGGTTCACCCTGAGACAGCGGGGGGAAAAGTGGCACTGACAACACTCTGGATGGGGGTTGATTTAATGTGCCTATGAGGGAGGCACACCAATGTTGGGGCTTTCAAATAAAGGAGATCATGGCACTCAGACCCAAATCCACGAGAGGACACAGAACTGCAAGGTCCGTTATTGTTGAACATCCTCAGGCATTGCCCTCCCCTTCTGAGTATGTTTCACCTCCCCCACCTCCCCGAACCACAGACACAGTAGACAGTTCATTGACAGTGACCTGTTAGGACTCAGAGGACACAAAAGACTTGGGCTGGTGTATGAGGAGGGCCAAGTGCATCAGTATGACCCTGTGCCATGTGCTTACATCATCCCTCTTGGTTCCACATGCTGCAATCACCTCTCAGCAGGGAGCTCCATCAGTACAGCCTCGACTGTAGCCATGAATCATAGAATCCCAATAGTGTGGAAACAGGCCCTTCGGCCCAACAATGGCCCTCTGAAGAGTAACCCACCCATCCAGACCCAATCCCCTACCCTATTTTCCTATATATGGGTAATTTAGTGTGGTCAATCAACCTAACCTGCACATCTTTGGACTGTGGGAGGAAACCGGAGCACCTGAGGAAAACCCATGCAGGCACAGGGAGAATGTGCAAACTGGAATTGAACCTGGGTGCCTGGTGCGATGAGGCAGCAGTGCTAACCACTGAGCCACTGTGCCACTCCCTTTTCGCAGTTTAATTTGTGTTGAGGTGATGCTGGATGATCTAACAATACCTTCTGGGTCTACACAGAGGAACTAACTAACATCGAAAACGTATGGCTGAAGCACAAAGATGTGTATGAAGGTTCGCAATCCTTAACAACTCTTATAACTGAGATGCCCTCAGTGTGTTTTCTTTTCCCCTACCTCTGCCTTGCATGATGTCTCAGTGTCCATCCTGGCTGTAGAGTTGAGGTGGACAGAGCCTGCTGGTCCCCAGAGGTTGCCCTGTTCATTGAAGGACTGAAACAGAGCAGAGTAGAGAAGGGGGAAACGTTCATTCCCTAACAGGCACCCGGAGCAAAGGCAGTGGTACAAAGCAGAGGAGCCCTCTAACAGCAGGACTCGCCTATAGGAGGCTGCTACCACCAAACCCTGGCAATCTGGTTTGAGGTCACTGCTTAGTTCAGCGTCCTCTCCAGTTGGCAGAGGGAACAGCTGGCAGTATTGAAAGAAGCTGAAAATGTGTTGCTGGAAAAGCGCAGCAGGTCAGGCAGCATCCAAGGAGCAGGAGAATCGACGTTTCGGGCATGAGCCCTTCTTCAGGATTTCCTGAAGAAGGGCTCATGCCTGAAACGTCGATTCTCCTGCTCCTTGGATGCTGCCTGACCTGTGCTTTTCCAGCAACACATTTTCAGCTCTGATCTCTAGCATCTGCAGTCCTCATTTTCTCCCAGTATTGAAAGAAGGTTAATGACCTCATTCCCCTCCGCCAAAGTTTGTGCCACCATCTTTCCTCTGCCGTCCCAAGCTCACTCTGTCTCCTCTAGTGCACCCACCTCCCAACGAAGTTCTTGCTCTGCCACTCTCGGTATTGCCTGCAGAGTCTTCCCTTGTTCAACCTTACACCCCCAAACCTTTCACACTGCCAGCGCTAGGTGCCCTTGGCGCTGCCTCCCTCCGCCCACCCAACTTCCCACCCTAACCCCCCCACTACTACAGTCAGATAATCGGTGACTGCAATGGTCTGTATTGCCCTGTAGCTGCAGCAGTGCAGAGAGTCATGTGACCGGTTGGTTGCCTCCATGATAGTTTGACAGCTCCTACAGTGGGCCAGACCCAGCTCCCTCAGGGTCATCTGGAGAGGCCTAGACCCACCCTCACTCCTTAGGCCCAGATTGTCGGGATCAAAGGCATAGCAAAGGGAGGTGGGGAACCTGATGAGCATAGGACACTCCAGAGGCAGTGCGGGACCCAGTACCTCCACCAGGGTGGTGGATCAAGAACTTGAAAGAAAGCCCTACAATTATTGAACTAAATTGATTAATGGTCCCCATTATCAGCTTTTCTTCCTCCTAGGTTTAGCATTACTCAACTTTTTGTCTGCATAGCTATCTTTCTGTCTCTCTGATCTCTATCTTCTCTTATTGTTTAGTACTAACTGCCTTCTCCGCCCTGATTTTAGTATATAGACCAACCTTCCTCCAGCTACAATCAGTTCTGAAGAATATGCATTTTATACCTGAGACTTCTGTAGATCGAAACATTTTAAAAAGTGAGCCAACCACTGACTTAAAATGGCCACAGGGATCGCCTGACCCACACAGGTTGGCCAAGTGTAATGCTGCAGAAAAGATAGTCTGAGCTAAGAGTAACATTAGCCTCCCCTCAAAGACAATGAACTCAGTCAGTGCAAGGAAGCAAGACAAGGTCCTCCTCTGTGTGACAGAAACCATGATGAGAATCTTGCAATGTTTGAGATGAAACTTTCCCTGCCATTATCAAGCCTGAACCAGCATTCTCAGCAGTTTTGTAAGACACAAACAGCTTTTATTTTGAAGTATTCTCTTTTTTGGCGGAAGAGAAGAGGTGAAATTAAGAATGCAGAACTGAACAGGTCAATAAGGCACCATCTTTCTTCGACAGAATTGCCTAGAAAGCGAGCCAAGAACTTTAAAGACACTGCAATAATTGCTACTTCTGACAGTCCAAGAAATCAACTAACTAATTGTGGTCTTAGGTTAAAACCTCAACAACAGCCAAATGACCCTTAAAATTCTACACATGTTCGTTTTCCTGTATACTCTGCCTCTTTTCAGCTTTCTCATTTCATAGAATCCCGACAGTGTGGAAACAAGCCCTTCGGCCCAACAAGTCCACACCAACGATTTGAAGCATAACCCACCCAGACCCATTCCCCCAACCGTTATCCCATATTTACTCCTGACTAATGCACCTAGCCTACACATCCCTGAGCACTATGGACAATTTAGCATGGCCAATTCACCTAACCTGCACATCTTTGGACTGTGGGTGGAAATCAGAGCACCCAGAGGAAACCCACACAGACACAGGGAGAACGTGCAAACCCCACACAGTCAGCTGAGTTTGGAATTGAACCCAGTTCCCGGGCACTGTGAATTGGCAGTGCTAACCACTGAGCTACCATGCCATTTGTTTATGTGCGTTTAGACCCAAGTGATTACACAAAGTCCGAGTACTTGATGTTGCATCTCATTCATTTTCTCAGGGTTAGTAAATAAGAACGTTTCTTTATTTTTTAACTCAAGAAAACCTTGTGATTGGTTTCTTATTGTTGTTTGCAATTTTCTAAAAAAGTTGATTTACACGTTAATTGGAGAAACCTATAGCCTCTTGCTGAAAAGAACTGAAACCTCTGTTTGTGAAGAGGAGAGACAGTTCGTTCCTTTTGACCTGATTCTTTTATATCTGCAACCAAATCAAGGGAGCGGACAAGTGATACATTTCCTTCAAAATTTTAAAACCAAACCTGGAAAAGATGAAGAAAACGTTCTACTCAGAGCAACACTTGAAAGGTAAACATTAACGCTGGGTGAAAATCCAGATCTTTTGAAAGAAAAATTCATTCAGGGGTTGAGGGCATCGTTGGTTAGGCCAGCATTTATTTGACACACCAGAGGGCAGTTAAGAGTCAACCACATTGCTTTGGGTCTGGAGTTACATGTAGGCCAGACCAGATAAGGATGGCAATTTCCTTCCCTAAAGGACGTTAGTGAACCAGATGGGCTTTTCCCCAACACTTGATAATGGTTTCATGGTCATCATTAGACTCTTTCAGATTTGATTCGCTACAGCATGGAAACAGGCCCTTAGGCCCAACAAGTCCACATCGAGCTTCAGAAGAGCAACCCACCCACACCCATTCCACTACATTTACCCCTGATTAATCTACCTCACACTACCTGCAATTTAGCATGGCCAATTCACCTAACCTGTACATCTTTGTGACTGTGAGAGGAAACTGGAGCGCCCAGACAAAACACGCGTAGACACAGGGAGAATGTGCAAACTCCACACAGACAGTTGCCTGAGGCAGGAATTGAACCTGGGTCCCTGGCGCTGTGAGGCACCACTGAGCCACCCTGCCGCCCCTGTTAATTCAAGATTTCTATTAAATTATAATTCCACAATCTGCCATGCCAGGATTCAAACCTGGGACCCCAGAACATTACCTGTGTCTCTGAGTTAACAGTCCAGATAATAACCACGAGACCATCATCTCCCTTGTCATCTGTTGGTCACAGAACATGAAGAGGTAAAATGTTGACAGCAGAGTGTTCACGCCTCCCTGAGTTACTGACACCAAAGGTCAGCACTTAGAATGGGGGTGTCAATCCCATGATAGTACCTCCAGGATTGATAATCTTCCAGGAATTGAAGATTCATTTTCTGGTCACTGTCACATGAGGTTTGGAAGAAAATCTCCTAAATTTTGGGTGATGCATTAAAGCCATGTTTTGTTTAAAGTTTATTTTCCCTCACCTCCGTTATTTATTAGTTCAAGAAACCAAAATTGGAGCTAAAGGGGATGAAATAGGCTGATTGACTGATGGTCAAGATCTATGCAATCAGCTCTGTGAAGGCAGTGCATCGCACAGGTGAGCAATGGCGGGTGACTAATGGGAAGCATGTGGGGTGGAGAGGGCAGCAGTACGTTGGCACGTGATGGAAACCTCAGGGTGATATCCAATCAGAGGTACCAATACTGAGTACATCCAGTTTCTGGGGCAGAGACTGTAGGGCCTAAACTCTGCCTGCGGGACCTGAGCATAGAGTCAAGGCTGGCATCCCAGCACCTTTTTGAGGAAAGGCTGCACTCTTTAGAGACGCCATTTTTCAATTGAGACACTAAACTGAGGCTGCACCTACATCTCCATCAGCTGGATGCAAATAACACAATATCAAAGAAGGATACGAGTCAAAAACAGAAAGTGCTGGAAAAGCTCAGCAGGTCTGGCAACATCTGTGGAGAGAAATCAGAATTAACATTACGGATCCAATGACCCTTCTTCAGAACTGATGGTAGTTAGGGAAAAGAATCGAAGCACAGCCAGTCATACTCTCCTGCTCCTCAGACTTTCCTGCTCCTCGGATGCTGCCTGACCAGGTGTGCATTTCCAGCACCATATTCTTCAACTCTGAGCTCCAGCATCTGCAGTCCTCACTTTCTCCTGGTAGTTAGGAAAAAGTTTGTGCAAAAGATAGGGGGCAGTGGGGAAGGGTTAAGGAGTAAATGATAGAGGGATGGGGATTGAGCCAAAAAGAGAAAGAAGAGCAGTTGGACAGACAAAGGATTGGATAAAGGTCAGCCTGGGTAAATGAATAGCTGCTAATGGGGACTCTTAATGGCTAACAATGGTTTGAGTGCAACAGCAGACCAGCAGACAAAGCCTGGTGTGTACGGATTCGAGAAAGCATGGGGAAGGCACTCAAGCCCAAAAATTGTTGAACACAATATTGAACCAGAAGGCTGTAGAGTTCCCAAGTGGAAAATGAGGCGCTGTTCTTCCAGCTTGCACGGAGCTTTGTTGGAGCACTGCAGCAAACCTGAGACAGAGACATTGGCCAAGGATTAGGGCGGTGTATTGAAGTGGCAGGCAGCTGAAAGGTTGGGGGCAATTTTTGCGGGCAGTTCGTAGCGGTCACCCAGTCTATGCTACACTCCCCCAAAGTAGAGGACACCACATTGTGAGCAGCAAAGGTAGTACACTAGATTGTGAGAGATGCAAGTAAAACGCTGCTTCATTTGGAAGGTATATTTGGAACCTTGGTTACTGAGAAAGGAGGATGTAAATGGGCAGCTGTTACACTTTCTGCAGTTGCAGGGGAATGTGTCATGAGGCTGTGGGAGTGGGTTTTGGGTGTCCTAGAAGGAACAGTCCCTATGGAAGGCAGACAAAGGAGGGAAGGGGAATATGTGTCTGATGGTGGCAGAAATGGCAGCTGATGATCCTCTGGATGTGGATGCTGCTGGGATGGGAGGTGAGGACAAGGGGGATCCTATCACTGCTGTGGGAGAAAAGAGAGTAGGTGAGGGCTAAAATGCAGGAGCTAGGTCAGACTCAGCTGCCAACAATGGTACTGGGGAATCCTCGGTTGAGGAAGAAGGGAGACATTACGGAGATTTTGTTGTCGAAGGTGGCATCATTGGAACAGATGTGACAGAGACAGAGGAGCTGGGAGATTGGAATAGAATTTTTACAGGAAATGAAGTGTATGGATGTATAGTTTGTAGTGTCCAATGTTAAAAATCACACAACACCAGGTTATAGACCAACAGGTTTAATTGGAAGCACTAGCTTTCGGAGCGACACTCCTTCATCAGGTGGTTGTGGAAAAACCATCTTGTGGAAAAACCATCAGGTGAAAGAGCAATTAAACCTGTTGGACCATAACCTGGAGTTGTATGATTTCTAAGAGATGTCAACGAAGGAAAGGGAGATGTCAGAGATGGACCAGATGAAGGTGAGAGAAGGGTTGAAATTGCAAGCGACATTGATTAACTTTTCCAAATCTGGATGAGAGAGGGAAGCAACATTAGGAAGGATCACTGGACCCGAAACGTTAACTGATTTCTTTCCACAGATGCTGCCAGACCTGCTGAGCTTCTTCAATGACTTCTGTTTTTATTTCTGATTTTCAGCATCTGCAATTCTTTGGGATATTTTTTAAAGAATAGTCAAGTTCTCCCCTTGTCTAGGCCAAATTAGCTTCTTTATGAAAAATAATTACAAATAGATTTTCTGGGTTTTTGTTTAATCTTATTGCTGCTTGTACTTTGTATGATTTGGCTGTCAGCTTCACTTCAAAAGTATTTTTAATTGGCTCCAGATGAATACCTTAGCATAAAAAGGATGATATCAATCAAGTTTTGTAAGTCTCAAGCAGAGAGTCTTACCACCCTCAAAGGTCCTTAACCTATACTCTCGGTATCAACAACACAAAACAAACTTTGGATACAATTGCCACTTTCCATGGAAAGTCTTTATTAGCTCCCTAAACAATATCCTGTATTCATAAAACCGGTTGATTGTCATGATCCCATGTACAAGTTCTTGTTACTAGATGATCACTGCGTCAATGATAGAACATAGAACAGTACAGCACAGTTCAGGACCTTCGGCCCTCAATGTTGTGCTGGCCTTTTATTCTATTCTAAGATCAGACTAATCGATATGCCCTTCACTGTACTATCAACCATGTGACTATCCAAGAGTTGCTTAAATGTCCCCAATGTATCTGACTCTACTACCACTGCTGACAGTACATTCCATGCACCCACCACTCTCTGAGTAAAAAAACCTACCTCTGACATCAACTCTAAATCTTCCTCCAATTACCTTAAGAGTATGCCCCCTCATAATAGACACTTCTGCCAGAGGAAAAAGTCTCTAGCTATCCACTTTATCTATGCCTCTCAACATCCTGTACACTTCTCATCCTTCTTCGCTCCAATGAGAAGAGCCCTAACTCCCTCAACCTTTCTTCATAAGACATGCCCTCCAGTTCAGGCAACATCCTGCTAAATCTGCTCTGCATCTTCTCTAAAGCTTCCACATTTTTTCTATAATGAGGTGACCAGAACTGAACACAATATTGCAAGTATAGTCAAACCAGGGCTTTATAAAGCTGCAGCATAATTTCGCGGCTGTTAAATTCAATCCCCCTGCTAATGAGAGCCAACACACCATATGTCTTCTTAACAACCCTATCAACCTGGGTGGCAACTTTGAGGAATCTATGGATATGGACTCCTGGATCTCTCCATTCCTCCAGACTGTCGGGAATCCTGTCTTTAACCCTGTATTCTGCATTCAAATTTGATCTTCCAAAGTGAATGACTTCACACTTTTCCAGGTTGAACTCTGCCATTTATCAGCCCAGTTCTGCATCCTGTCAATGCCCTGTTGCAATCTATAACAGCCTTTCACACTATCCATAACTCCACCTTCCCACCATCTGTTTTTGGGATTCTGATCCATTTCACACGTGGTTACATTTTGACGTAAGTTTGTGTCATCAGCAAACTTACTAACCCACCCTTCCACTTGCTCATCCACGTCATTCATAAAAACCACAAAGAGCAGAGGTCCCAAAACCAATCCCTGCAGAACACCACTGGTCACCGAGCTTAAGGTTGAATATTTTCCATCTACCACCACACTCTGTCTTCTATGGGCCAGTCAATTCAACATCCAGACAGACAGGTTTCCCTTTATCCTATGCCTCTTTACTTTCTGAATGAGCCTACCATATGGAACCTTATCAAACTCCTTGCTAAACTCTGTGTATACCATATCCACTGCTCTACCTTCAACAACATGTTTTGTCACATCCTCAAAGAATTCAGTAAGGTTTGTGAGGCATGACCTGCCCCTCACAATGCCATGCTGACTATCTCTACTCAAACTATAGTTTTCCACTTGAACTACCCACCTGTGTCTCCATGACTGGATACATCACTCTTCCTGGTTGCAGAAATGATGTCTGTGAGAGCTACCACTTTGGATCCCTTTTGAGTGTCATCACTTGGCCTATAACGTAGTGGGTCAAACTGGGTCATTCAATCGGGTGATCAATCTCACCCTGGCTATGCAAGAGCACTTTCATGTGGCCATAACCTGCTCTCAGCAGAAGGCTGTCTCCAAGCATGGGTATGGTTCCTGTTCCCATGGTGGGGTGAGCAGAAGCCATTCACATGCCCCCATGTGGCCTTTGTCTAGGCCAGTTGCTGTAGTCAAGGTATGTAATGGCTGGCACTCGGTGACATGCCCTGTCAGTATAGCTATGGTTTAGTTCAACTTTGTCCCTGTTTATCTCAGCAATGGCTCTTAGATCAGAATCTTTCTTCGTTTGTAATTCCAGTTTCCCACCATCTGGTTTTGTTATTCTGATCCATTTCACAAGTGGTTACATTTTGACGTAAGTAGAAATGCAAGTCATATTTTAAATAGCACAAAGAAAGGCCAACAGATGGTAATACATGAAGATATCGAAAAAGCCTTTAGAATAAAAAGCTTATGGCAAATGCTGGAAGAATCATAATGCCTTACAGAATCAGCTGTTGACTTTACTTACAGACATTCCAGCACTTGCAAATCTGACCCATTCACCTTATCCCATTCCTTCTGGAGCATTGTCACTCACTGTTCCATTCTCCTGTAGCTGTGTTGACATTATAGAACAGATATGTGACAACAAATGACTTTGTGACATTCAGCTCATGGGATATAATTTATACCCAAGGATATATTTCATGACCAAAACCAATGTCTCACCAATGGCTATAGTTTCCAGTGTCTGTTATCTCTACCTTCATTTCCCAGCTCATTTGTTGGAGGCTATAACAATCATTAATCAAGATGTAACAAGATGTTCAAGCAATGGGGCTAAGCCACGCCTAAAATAAGCAATGCTCTCATGTAGCCAGCCTTTCAAGTCATCCCATACCATAACATTCACTGAACCATAAGCACAAACATTCAATAATACCTATGCACCCAGTCGAACAGGTTAGCTACAGTGAAACAGAGCATGAGCTAGAGGTAGAGGCTGAAAAGGCTGAGACTTCTTTCACTGGAATGCAGGAGGTTGAGGGCTGACCTTATGGAGGTTTATAAAATCATGGGGGTTATAAATAAGGTGTCTCTTTACTGGGGTGGAGGATTCATGCCGAGGGAGCATATTTTTAAGATAAGAGGAGAACGATTTTAAAAATTATATAGTGGTAATTGTATTACACAAAGGAGTAGTTCTTGTGTGGAATGAACTTCCAGAGAAAATGGTGGATGTGGTGACAGTTACAAAGTTTAAAAGAGATTTGGCGAAGTACATGAATAAAAAATGTTTGAAACAATATGAGCCAGAAGCAGGCAGGTGGGCCTAGTTTAGTTTGGCATTATGATCAGCATGGACTGATTGGACCAAAGGGCCTGTTTCCATGCTGTATGGCTCTATGACTGTATCCCATTTGGAACAGGACAGATCAAATCCCCATTTCAGGATTCCCATTGAACGGTTGTGTTACAACATTCCTTCTTTCCTTTCAATGTGACACGAGTATGAAACAGGGTCACCGTGATTGTGAAAGTGGATCCTTCTTGATCCCTAATGAACCTGCAGATTGGGACAGCATTTTCAGTTGTAAGGCATTCATCTCTCTAAGTACACCTGGACAAATGAGAGGCTACCACATTATCCTGTCAGATTGTGCCACATGTTTAGAGTGTTGCAAAGAATGTGATGCATGATTTTGACATTTTACCCAATGGTTTCAATTCTAAAAACAGCATACGTCTCTTTCCTTTCTTTCCAATGGAACCAATTCTATTGTGTCCACGCTACTGTTCCCTAAATGGCAATCCTATTTCAGAAATATATCTGCATGTGTTCCTAATATTACAGATAACAGTTTAAATTGGCAACTGGGCATAGGTCTAAGAAGTCTGTCAGTAACCTGGGAGGGCAATCTCCCTTCCACAACCCTTTGAAGGTTTGCATGGACCTGTGTTGCTAATTGGGAACCATATATTGTATGAATGTAATTCCCATCAGCCTCCACAGAGACATGTTTACTTTCATCTTGAATTTCATTCACATGATGGGCAAGTCTTTCCAATACCTCTACTTAACTTGCAAATGGACAAACCGGTCTAATCATCCTCAGATTCACTCTGCTCCACATCACTCACTTCATTTCGTATTTTTCTTAACCTGTTTCTAGCTGATTTAAAGGGAGAAAGTGAGGACTGCAGATACTGGAGAGTCAGAGTCGTGCGTGTAGTGCTGGAAAAGCACAGCAGGTCAGGCAACATCCGAGGAGCAGGAGAATCGATACTTTGGGCAAAAGACCTTCACCAGGAATCTCTCATTCCTGATGAAGGGCTTAAGCCCGAAACGTTGATTCTCCTGCTCCTCGGAAGCTGCCTGACCTGCTGTGCTTTTCCAGCACCAAACTCTCAACTCTAGCAGATTTGAGTAAAGTTGCTTCGTCCAAGCTACTTACAAGTGTTACCCTATTATTAAAAGTCATTGCTGTGCATTAACTAAGCTGCGTACTATCTGCCGATGAGAGTGAGATTTTGTTTGATTCCCTGAGCTTTGGTTCAGAATTGTGCATTCATCCTCATCTATCACAATCCTGCTCTGAATTTTCTCAATATCCTTGATGCCACACTTGATTCTGAAATATTTATATATTTACACTATCAGAGTAGCCTCATCTCAGCTAAATTAATTGTTATCATCATATACATCATGGTACTGTAATATTTTTGTGAGAATAGCAACTAACATTTTCTTTGGTGTAGTGTCTGGTTAGGGCACCTGGTAGCCTTGGTGTTACTCTTGATCCTGTAAAGGGAGTGAATTTCCTTGTGGTCTTTCATGTTCCAATAGGGACATTTTCCAGAGCACAGATCTGAGGGGTCCATGTGTCCTCCTCACACTTGGGCATTAACATGTAATGTTTAGTGGATACACACTTACGATCCAAAATGACACCCCTTTCATAATTTCTAATCTCAATACCATCCTGATTGAAGTTGTGTTCGTCCCCAGTCTTCACCTCCTGCGTATGTATAGTCTCCTTCATTACATTCTCTCTACAACTGAGGCCAACACAGTCTGACCTCCACATGAGACTTCAACTGAGTAGAAGGTAGTGTATGGATTCCAGAGATGCCCTGATTGTGCACTGATCCATTTTCTTTTCTTTTCATAAACCCACCTGGATTATTTTCCCTCATCTTTTTTTGAATGAATCATAAACAATCAATAAACTTTCCCTCTTGAACTCCCTAAACTGTTTGTGTGTTTCTGAAGACGGCTTTATTTTCCATAATTTTCACAAGCTTTCCAATGTAATGTTCCTTCTCATGTCCTACCAACTTAGCCCACTTCACATTTGGATTCCCAAGGTACATCGTTGCCTTAGTGGGCGGCACGGTGGCACAGTGGTTAGCACTGCTGCCTCACAGCGCCAGAGGCCTGGGTTCAATTCCCGCCTCCGGCGACTGACTGTGTGGAGTTTGCACTTTCTCCCCGTGTCTGCGTGGGTTTCCTCCGGGTGCTCCGGTTTCCTCCCACAGTCCAAAGATGTGCAGGGTCAGGTGAATTGGCCATACTAAATTGCCCGTAGTGTTCGGTAAGGGGTAAATGTAGGGGTATGGGTGGGTTTCACTTCGGCGGGTCGGTGTGGACTTGTTGGGCCGAAGGGCCTGTTTCGCACTGTAATCTAATCTAAATCTCAATCCGAGGATTTTCAGTAAGTGTGAGATCTGCACTGTCCTTATCATTCCTTATTATCTTGAAGTACTAGAGTCTTGTCTGGAAATATGTTGCCAGTCTTGAACTCCAGGGTCATTGTGTCTTTGTATTCTGTCACAGACATGTTATAATTATATACAATTGAACTTAATAATCGATGAAGTTAGGATCTCTTGTGATTCCTTTTTGGTATTCTCTGTTGTGAGGATGGTTTTATTATTTTTTTATTGATTTGTGAGTTGTGTGCATTGTTGGCGGGCCAGCATTTATTGCCCGTCCCTAGTTGCCCTTGAGAAGGTGGTGGTGAGCTGCCTTCTTGAACCGCTGCAGTCCACCTGCTGTGGGTTGACCCACAATGCCATTAGGGAAGGAATTCCAGAAATTTGACCCAGCAACAGTGAAGGAATGGCGATATATTTCCAAATCAGGATGCTGAGTGTCTAGGAAGGGGGCTTGAAGGTGGTGGTGTTCCAATGTATCTGCTGCTCTTGTCCTCCTAGATGGAAGTAGCCGTGGGTTTGGAAGGTGCTGTCTGAGGATCTGTGATGAATTTCTGTAGATAGTTGTAGATAGTTCACACTTGTCCCTGGATGCCTCAGTTTTAGCATTTCCAGCTACCATTGGGAAAAAATCTTGAAATCAATGGTAGTGTCAAATACAGGAGCATTATCACTGACTATGCCCTAATGTGAGATTACTACTCCAAGATTTCAGAATAGGTCCAATCCCACGTGATCCCACGTTATAAGAAAATCGTGTAATAGCGTCACCATTTATCATATGATCGAATCACAGGGTTGCAGATAGGCAACTTCACCAGATCTGTTAGGCTTCAGTACCATTCAGGTCAATTCATTTCTCTTGAAATACAGGATTTATTTCTGTAAAAGCTACTAAAACCACATGCATTCTTCATTTATTGTTTCTCTTAAATTTAAAAACACCTGCTCAGTATGTACTTCATTTCCTTCAACTGTTCTAATTTCTTGTGGTTGTTGGTTTTGGGACGTCTGTTGCTAATTCACTAGTATGCTTACATCAGATTTCCTGATCTCAAGCAATCATTTCCAGAAATAAGCCCAATTTATTTTAAACAGGCAAAGCCCACAGACTGACTTGTCACGAAAGTTCTTAAATTCTTTAAGTTGCAGGAAACTTGTAGCTACCTGTAGAAAGAAAAAACACGTCAGATCCACTCCACTAGTGGCTGAAAAGGTTAATTCATTTGAACTTATCCGACAATTGAAAAATCTTAAATTTCCCAATATTCACAAAAGCAAGTTGTGTGTCTAGCTTCAATTGCTTTCAAAGAGGACATGGCAAAAGCCCTCAGATAGACTGGTGATAACGTTCTCTCACTTTCCTTTTCTGAAGGACAGAGCAAAGTTAGCCATGGGTTTGTGGCTGGGTTGAAGTGTTTTTGTCAAATCAAGAAAATATCTGAAAATGTTCTTGTTTTGTTTCAAACTCTTGGTATATGTCACCTTTCTCTCCAACTTTCCAAGATTTCAGAATAGGTCCATTCCCGCGTGATCCCACATTATAAGAAAATCGTGCAAAAGCGTCGCCATTTAAACCAATGGACCGAAATCCCGTTATAGGCAACACAGGTAAGGAAAGTTCAAGTTCTACTAATAATGGTCTAAATTCTTCAATCACCAATTATAGCCAATTTGTGTTGAAGAAATGTGCGTCATAGCAGAACCAACTGTAGTTCAACTTATTTTCTTCTGAACAAAGAAACACCTTTTTTAAAAAAAACTTTGAGTGAAATACTCTCACTAATTATTTCATACTTTTACCATTCCAAACAAATTATGTTAAATTGCCTTCGGATAAACACAAGATAGAATTAGTCACAATCACATGAATCTCTTGGGTCCCAGAAGGAAAGCTAGTCAAAGTGGTGAATAACATTTGGCTTTATTTAATTTCCCCTTTACTCCAGATCACATTTAAATTTTGAGCTTTCAAATTTAAAATGTTGAAACTACTGCTACGAGACCACAATTTGATAGCTCATAAAAATCCTCAATCCCATTTTAAAAATCGGTTTATTCAACACACTGTAAGAAAAAGCAGCTGCTTTCAAAAAGGGCGATTACAGTCCTTATTTGCTTTCTTTAAACTTGTGACATGCTTGGAATTAAAACTCTCCACAAGACTAATCCCCAGGTGAGAAAAAAAAAACCCTCATCCCAGCTTGAACTAGAAAGCAAACATTGCAAACAACACTTTGCCTGCAGTAAAATTACACACATTGTGTGCTGTCCTTGCTCTTTATAAGAGATGGAACAGTGGAACTTGTTGCATTTTATGGCAATTCTTTTTTTTATGTGCCAAAGAATATAGTAATGTGCTGTGTCCATGTTGACAGGTTCAACCCTTTGCAGGATTACATGGACCTGTCTCTGCTGTATAGGCTTTTGATCTGCCCTATATTTTGTTGGCCCCTCACCAACCCACCCTCCACTCCTGGCACCTTCCCTTGCCACCACAGGAGGTGCAAAATCTGCACCCACACCTCCCCCCTCACCTCCGTCCAAGGCCCCAAAGGATCCTTCCACATCTGACAGAGATTTTACCTGTACTTCCAAACACCTCATCAACTGTGTCTGTGGCTCTCGGTGAGGTCTCCTCTATACTGGGGAGGCAGGATGCCAACTAGTGGAACATTTCAGGGAACATCTCTTGGACACATGCACCAATCATCCCCACTGCCCTGTGGCTGAACACTTCAACTCCCCCTTCCATTCTGCCAAGGACATGCAAGTCCTGGGCCTCCTCCACAGCCAAATCCGAGCCACCAGATGCTTGCAGGAAGAATGCCTCATCTTCCACCTTGGGACCCTTCAACCACACGGGATCAATGTTGATTTCACCAGTTTCCTATTTCCTCACCCCCACCCTATCCCAGATTCAATCCTCTATCTCACCACCACCCTCTTGAACTGTCCTAAGTGTCCATCTCCCTTCCCACCTATCTGCTCCACCCTCCTATCTGACTTATCAACATCACCCTCCAGCTTCATCTACCTATCTCCTTCCCACCCCCCTTCCCCTAGCCCCACCCCTCCTTCCATTTATCTCCCAGCCTCCTTGGACCACTCCCCATTACTGATGAAGAGCTTATGCTTGGAACCTCGACTGTCCTGCTCCTTGGACAGCCTGACCAGCTGTGTTTTACCAGCAACACACTTTTCAACTCTGGTCTCCAGCATCTGCAGTCCTCACTTTCTCAAATACAGTCATAGAGTCATAGGGATCTACAGCACAGAATCAGACCCTTTGGTCCAATTTGTCCAACTAGATAGGCCAACCCAATCTAGTCCAACCTGCCAGCACCTGGCCCATATCCCTCCAAATCCTTCCTATTCATGTACCTATCCAGATGACTTTTAAATGTTACGATTGTACCAGCCTCCACCACTTCCTCTGGCAGCTCATTTCACACATGTACTACCCTCTGTGTGAAAAAGTTGCATTTTACATTTCTTTTATATCTTTCCCCTCTCACCCTAAACCTATGCCCTCTACTTCTGGACTGCCCCACCCCAGGGAAAAGACTGTCTATTTACCCTATCCATGACCCTCATGACTTTATAATCCTCTATAAGGTCACCCTTCAGCCTCTGACTCTCTAGGGAAAACAGCCCCAGCCCATTCAACTTCTCCTTATAATTCAGCCTTGTAAATCTTTTCTGAACCCTTTTTAGGTTTCACAACTTTTTTCCTATAGGAAGGAGACCAGAAATGCACGCAATATTCCAAAAGTGGTCTAACCAATGTTCTGTACAGCCGCAACATGACCTCCCAACTCCTGTACTCAATACTCTGACCAATAAAGGAAAGCATATCAAATGGCTTCTTCACTATTCATGTTTTATGGACAACATTAGAAATCACACAACACCAGATTATAGCCCAACAGGTTTATTTGGAAGTACAATTATTTAGAGTGCTGCTGCTTCATCAGGTAGCTAGTGGGGCAGGGTCGTAGGACACAGACTTTATAGCAAAAGTGTCATATAACTGATGCAATGTATTGAACAAACCTAGATTACTGTTATGTTTTTCATCTTTTAGAATGTGTTGCATGTTTCGATTCATTAATATGTAAATCCCAGAACTTCTTAACTTGAGGTTGTATTAAAAAAAGTGACATCTCAGCTCAGACAATGCATTAAAGGTGTGAGGTTACAGTCAGTCTGTATTCCAATCTCGAGTTGGTCTGGTTCTATTTCCAGAGTAGGAATTTATAAAGTGTCATATGGATTGACTACTTACAGATTGGATGCTTTTTGAACAAAATACAATTCTGCAAATGCAAATTCACCCCATACATTTATATGTGTGTATGCATGCACATGAGGGAGAGAGAGAGTGAGAGAGAGAGAGAGAGAGTGTATGAGAGAGAGAGAGAGAGGGACAGTGTGTGCGTGCGTGCCTGATAGATAGGGTGTGTGTGTGAGTATGTCAGAGTACGTGCCTGTGGGAGGATATATTTTGTGAGTCAACCTCATTCCCCACCCTTGCTTTGCTACTCCATTAAATTCCGACATCTGGGGTGGTTGCCAAACATCTGTATGAGACATTTAATTGCAGTTGGAGAGTCTGGTGCTGGAAATGTACGACCAGTCAGAGAGTATCCGAGGAACAGAAGAATCGACATTTCGGGCATAAGCCTTTCATCATGAATAGAGGTTGCACTTAGTTGCAACCCTGTGAAATCGTTATCCTGCATTCTCAGCATTAATTCACGAAATAAACTTGGGATACAATTTCTACTTTATGTTTTAACCCTTTATTGATTCCCTAAACAATTGCATGCTTTCAAAACACCAATTACTTAGTAAGATCCTACATACAAGAGCTCATTATCAGCAATATATTCTCTGCCCACTTTCTGGTAATCAGCTGTGCCACACTTCCTGGCTACAGCAGTACCACCTTTGAGAGCTGTGACGTTATATTCCTTTCTAATCCTAGCCGCTTGGCCCATAGGATAATGCTTTAAATTGAGTTATCAATTTGGGTTCTAAATTTCACTCTGACTATGCAGGACCTCTCAGCAGGTGAATGTGGTTCCTGTACCTTGGGAGAGCAGGCTGAAGCCATTCACACATATGGTGGCTCAGTGGTTAGCACTGTTGCCTCATGGCACCAGGAACCTGGGTTCACTTCCAGCCTCAGGTGACTGTCTGTGTGGAGTTTGCACATTCTCCCTGTGCCTGTAGGGGTTTTCTCTGCGTGCTCTGGTTTCCTCCCACAGTCCAAAAGTGTGCAGGTCAGGTGAATTGACCATGCTAAAATTGCTCATAGTGTTCAGGAGTGTGTAGATTAGGTGCATTAGTCAGGGGTAAATGTAGAGGAAGGGGCATGGATGGGTTATCCTTCGGAGGATTGCTGTGGATTTGTTGGGCCAAATAGCCTGTTTCCACACTATAGCGTTTATATGATCTCTATGAATATATACCTGGCTGACAGTTGTCTAGTTGCTATCATCAAGCGTGAATTAAGGTGTGTGATTTATATAAATTAATAGCACTTATTTTAGAGTTGGATTTTGAACAAATGGCATGTGGAGTTTGGTCTATGTGTGGAAGGTGTTTCGTAGTTAACCTGTCATTCTTTCTGACACCATCATCTTAAACCAGAAAGTGTCAGAGAGAAGGCAGCTATGATTGTCCTGGAGAGAAGATATGAGTTTGCTTGTATTGTGAGAATTTTACAATTGATGAGAACAAACATTGAAAGGCATTAGCTAATATTTGGTTTTGAAGAATTAAGAAATGATTTTGCTTAGTAAATACTGATAGTTTGGAAATCTTTTGATTTTAGTTTGCAAGAGCTATCTGGAGTCAGATGGAGACTTCTCCTGGAGAAAGCAATTAGTTCAGAACAGTTAAGAAATAAATTATCTTAAAATAAGGGTTTTTTCTTTGAAAGTGGTTGGTTAGAAACCTGAATAGGTTACTTGAAATGAAGAAGGTTTAAGCTCAGTTGTGTGAATAATCAAGGAAAAGTCCATCAAACACTAATGCTGGGAATTGAAAGAAACAGGTAAATCAAACCTACAGTAGTGATAGAGAAAGAAATTCTTTGGTATTTGAGTACAATAAGGTGATAGTGTAAGGATAGATGGGATTCATTTCTACCATGTATTTCAAAATGTTTCAAATTGTGTTAGATGTAAAGAGCTTGATTTGTTCTTTTTGTTAAAGCCAAGTCTGCAGCATTGTGAGCTCCTTACATTTTGGTGACATACTACTTGATTCATTTTTTTTAAAAGCTACCGTGACTAGCAATGATGTCCTTGATTAGAATCCTTCTCCCTTTGAAAATCGGCCTTTGCTCAGGGTTTTCCTCCATCTCACAGCTGGTTCCTATTTTACGTGTTTGGATATAAAAGATGTCATAAAAAAAAAACACATGAAGAAAGGCCCTATGCTTAAGCATGACAGGAATGAACAAAAATATCAAAAATGCTTCACAGCATGGCAAATGCAGAAAATATTGAAATGCTTTCCAGCAATGCTGGTGCAAGCTCGAAGGGCTGAATGGCCTACTCCTGCACCTATTTTCTATGTACTCCCACTTTTAACAGACCATAGCTTGCATTAGACTCTCCTACCCTCCACTCCATTTGAGTTAGGCCACATAAAACACTTAGATATATAAAAATGACAAGAAAACCTTATCATTTCAAAATGTCAGTATATGAATGGATTGATGGGAGAGAAATAATTGAAGTCATTTTGAAATATTTAAATAATCTACATCTATTGATTGAAGAGAAACCTCATGCAAGAATGAAAGTATTGGACTAATATTTCACCTTTCAACATCCGTCAGCTGAATTACAGTTTGGGAGTGTCCTCCTCCAGGCTAGTAACTGTTTCCTTGTTGGTGTGTAATTCATATGAACTAGAATTAATTCATATAATTAATATGTAATTCACACTAATCTTGGTGACTTCTTCAAACCAGCATTATCACAGCATCTATTTAAGCACAGCTTCAATGGAAGGGAAATAATGAACTTGGAATATGATATAGTTCACTGTGTCCTGATTGGCAGATGGAGGTTGATTTAGATAAATGTGAGGTGTTACATTTTGGTAATACTGTATTATTAGCAGAAGTCGATTTGATCGCTCAACTAATCCTGGGGAAAGAAGAAAAACACAATGAATTACGGTAAAGGTAATCACCAGATAAAAGCAAGAGAAACAAGAATGAATTACTGGTAGCAAATATTATTTATACATACCGGTACGGAAGTTTAATATATCAAAGATTCATTGAAATCCTGCAAAATCACACTGTTCAACATCATCAAGGCCTGGTATAATGGCACACTTAAAATGAAACATTTATTAAATACTGAATGCATAAGTGTCTTGAACTTTCCGCCAAAATCTTCCATTTCCCTCCCATTTGCTCTCATATGTAATGAACCTCAGCAACATTAACAAATTTGTCAAAGAATTAAAGATATATTTCATATAGCTAATATATCTCATTTTTATTCAGATATAATGGCACAATTAAATGATTAACTTTTTAATGATATTAACCTTTAGATATATAGTGAACAAAGAGCAATAAGTACCGATAGACTTAGTTCCGGTCTGAATGAAATGAATGAATCAAAATGTTCAACCTAACTTTCTTCTCATCCCTGCCTACGGCAATCATTCAATTTTTCATGGCACTCAGTTCAGACCAGAATGAATCTGAATGACAGATGAGGAAGCAAGGATCACATAGGACCTTTGGAAGTTGCACAGGTCACAGGTCACCTTTGGCTAGCATCCTACTTTTGTTTTTTCAGTCCTTGCTCAGCCTCTCAGCATCATTGAGATGACAATGTTATTAGACTGAACTGACTGAGGTGTGGTTGTTGGATTTGGAGGCGTACGCTTATAATATGCATCTCCATCAACCAAAGCTCAACATGTGTGTGAAGATTAGGCTCCAGTTCTATCCTTCACTGTGCGGCAATCAAGCAGAGCATTCAATTGAGGAGAGAACTGGAACTTGGGGGAGGGAGGAACTCTGGGAATAGGGGGAAGTGGGAACGTCAATCCTGAGGGTGGGAGAGCTTTGAAATCTCAGTGGAACAGGGAAGCTTAGAAATAGCAGATTGGGGATGGAGAGTCGAGAAAGAATTGTAGGGGGGGGGATAGAGAAGGAGGAAAGACAATCATAACAGACTACCTGCCATGTGTAAAGCTGAGTGCTACACACCATGGTGTTTTATTTTAATTAAGCCACAAGTGTGCAGTTCATGCACAACAACAAAATTACTTTATCAAAGGCAACATATTATCTGGCTAATTAAAGAAAAGGAATTAAATCTCCAAAATGTTTGCTTGCAAGGTGTTACTGGTCCATCTGCTCCATTTGGACGATCCTGAAGATTGCTGGAGTAAACACGCACACACTTAGACTCCAAGTGGGTTGATCCAGCCGTGAGGGGCAAGGCTGGCAGTGGGAGAGGCCACTTTTCACCTTCTGCTTTGCCAGGTCAATAGGTGACTGAGTCAATAATACATCATGTTTTTCTCTCTCATGCTGGGACTCACACAGGGCAACCCAATGGGTGAAGCCCCTCCTGCAGACTGGGCAGCGGGTGGACTCCCTCCCATATGTGGATGTGCTGGCAGTGGTCAGATTGGATTTAGTGGAGAATGATAAAAGGCATCCTTGCATTTGCTAGACTTGCTTCTGTGGGTGTGCTTGAGTTTCACTAGGTTGTCTGGATTTTCATTAATATACCGCTTAAAAAAAAACATAAAATGCCAGAAGCAGTTTTGATATTTGGCAGTATCTGTGAAGAGGAGTGAGCAAGAGACAGACTTAATGTTTCAGGTCAATGAACTCTTACATAAACTGAGCAAAGTTTAGAAATGCAATAGGTTTGAAGCAAGTGCTAGAGAGGAAACATTGGAAAAAGAACAACAGGAAAAGCCTATGTTAGGGTGGCAAGTAGAGACATGAAACAATAAAAGGTTAGTGGTGCAAGGTCAAAGGTAATGGCAATGGGGCAAGTAAAGAAAGAAAGGATGGTCCAGAGGAGGTATGAATGGCAGAGTAATGAACCACATGTGAAAGTGGGATTACTGTACTGCCTGTATTTGCTAAACTCAATGTTCAGAACAGAAGGCTGCGAAGAGCCCATTTGAAAGATGTTCCTTGAGCTTTAATTGAGCTTCAAAGGAACCAGCTGAAAAGCAGCATTCCTGGAAATGGTAGGCTACCGGAAACTCAGAATCAAGCTTATGGGTTGAACAAAAATGTTACACCAAGTGATTGCCGATCAGTGTTAGGTGTCCCCAGGTGGAGTACAGCTTAATATGAACAGTGAACACAATACTTCATTATTTTGCTTTCAGAAGGCAGCAATCCATTATTTTGCTGTTCACGCCTCTCCTGCACCCATCTTTTGTTTCTCTACATGGTCCATGACTAAATCCTTTCGCTCTGCTCCAATGACCTTACCATCACTTAATATTTTCCATTCTGTCACAAAACTTCCCTTCAGTTCTTTTTTCCTCATTCCCCCATCTGATCTTCTTAAAACTGATTACATTTCTAAGTTTCCCTAGGTTAATGAAAGATCATTGACTGAAAATATAAGCACCATTCCTCTGTTCATGGGTGCTGCCAGACTCGCTGAGTATTTTCAATAATTTTATATATTTTTTAACTTTAGGTTTTCAGCATCCTCAATATTTTGATTTTGTGTTGAGACTGGATTTTAATGTTTCTGCCTTGAAGTTGTATCCTTGACCTGGTCTCTTCATTATGAATAAATTCTTTCTTATTATTTCCAGTAGGAAGAAAGTGCATTAAATGTCAAAGAAATAACTAACTCACTAATTATAGCATGAACTTTCATCTGTCAAAAATAATTATTATGGCATAAAATAATATAACATTGAGCTCCACACTAATTTTACACAAACTAATGTTGTTACACAATTTTTCAGTGAAGACTGTTGAGATCTGTATGAGTAGCTGTGGAGAGCAGATGTAGTCTGTATAGTTAATGTATGATTTGGAGGCACTGGTGTTGCACTGGGCTCCACAAAGTTAAAAATCACACAATGCCAGGTTATAGTCCAACAGATTTATTTGGAAGCACTAGCTTTCAGAGCGCTGCTCCTTCATCAGGTGATTATGGAGTTTAAGATCGTAAGACACATTACTGTAAACTGCAACTATTGCAATAAGCAATTGACCAACCTCTGGTCAGAAAAGTACCTCTTCTGTTTAGATTTACCAGTAGTCTATCCTCTACCACTGATAATTAAACAATAGCTGAATGCAAATAAGGCCACAGACAGCAGCATGTGAGGGATAGTGACTTCAGCACTCCAAAGACAAAACAATCCCCGAGAAACTCATGAGAGACTAAGGGACAACAGTGTGAGCGAGGGATAAAGATGAAGCCTGCAGCACTCAGAAAAAGGAAGAGGCCTGAGGAAATGACACTATATAAGGAGCAAAGATGCCTTGAGGCGTAGAATTACATATCCTGAGAGGAAAGGGGAAAAATGGTGTGAGGACTAGAAATGGCAGGCAAGGCGATAAAGAAGAGAATTCTCACCTCTCACACCAAGCATTACAACTATTGTGAGTAGGATTCATGCAGCACAATTGCAAGGGACAGTTGAGGGACCAGTAATGTTTACCTGGGGTACACTATCACAATGCCCTCAAAACTTATTTAAGATGGTAAAGATCAACTCTAGAGACATCTGTACAGACCCCAACAGAGAAGAAAAGTTGGAATACTCTTAAAATTGAAAAAGGACGAGGACTGAGTAATTAGCTGTGATTTTGGTGGGAAGACTTATAAAGACCTTAACCTGGAAACTTTCTATAAATTTTTCAAAGATAAAAGGGGATTGTGGTTTGGACCACAAAAGGAGAAGGCTTAATTTGTTCTTGGAAAAGGAGAAAACTCCATCTTAGCTGCAGAAGAAAAGGAAAACATGTAAAGTTTGGGTAGCTGCCAATATATCATTTTAAAAGGTTGAAAATCCCCCTGAGGCAGTTAAGCTTTATTGATGTACTTAATATAGTATTATTGCAGTGCTGAGTTTAGATTGGCTAGCAAATTAATTACTGCAACATTGTTACAGTACAGAGCCTAGCAAACTTTGCATCAAATAGATTTAAAGTAGTATTGATGAATACCAGAATACGTGCTTAGGGAGCAGCAGAATGCAAGCAGTATTAAAATGCTGCAGACTTAAAGTAGCTTTAAAGTTGTAAGAATTGATAAATATAAATAATACATCCACAAAGATTGAGGATCAGGAATTGTTCATGCAGTATACAAGATGAAACATGGAGAAGGGGCACGAGGTGTCCACCAACACCCTTGAGATTTTCAGGGAAAGCTGGGCACCGCAGGGAGTGGAGTGCATTATTTCCCCCTCCAACTCTATTTTGATTTGACCTCTGCCTCCCCCTCACTATTTGATCATGCAGCATTGCCCTTTGAGAAGGGCACTGCTCGTCACTGGCTGCTCGGGTGTTTCCTTTCTTCCTGGTGGTGGAAATTGAGTAAAGATTTATACACCTTGTGTCTTTCACTGTGTCTCACACCTGCACACACACAACATGGGCGCTGGGGAAAAAAATAAGCACTACCGCAGTTCGGCGGGAGTGTGGGGGTTTCAAAAAATATATGACCAGGAGATTTAGAATCTCTAAAAAAGAAGAAAAGAAGTATAACCAGGAGATTTAGAGTCTCCTCAGATTAGGGCAAAAAGAGAAAAAATACAAGACGACACATTTTGGAAGAGACAGCACCAAGTATTCTGAACAATATATAATGTAACATTTGGTCGAACAACTCCATTAGCTGGTTGCCTGGAGACGACAAAACAAATTTGAATTAGGCCAATCAGTGTAAATTATACCCTGAAAAATGCCAAACTTGAATCAAGTTTGAATTTTGTATATTGACAATCTTAAATGGAGACTACGGCAAAGGAGAACTGAGCTGAAGAATACCAGGCTGTGTTGACAGTAGCACACAGACAGGAGGTGTTATGGGTAGCACAGGAACTACCTGTAGGAGGTCACCTTGGCGTATGAAAGACTCAGATGAAGGTGCAAAAACATTTTTATTGGCCTGGAATGCACAAGGATGTGGTTAACTTTTGCCAAAGGTGTCATCCATGCCAAGATACAGGTGGTAATAAAACCAGTTACTTTTTTTTGCCAATTCCCACATTTGAAGAGCCTTTCACACGGATTATAATTGATTGTGTAGGTCCCCTCCCGAGAACTAAAACTGGGAACCAATACTAATTAACCATAATGGATGTGTCTACCAGATTTCTGGAGGCAATTCCATTACGGAGTATCAAGGCAAAAAAAGGTTGTAGAGGAGTTAATAGCTTTCTTCATGTGAGAAACAAAACTCACTCACAATTCAGTCTGAGACAAAGCCTTGGAAACAAGAACATTTTATTCTGTACGGTCTTGCAAGAACGGGCGCCCGGGTGAGCAAGCGGGCAAGCAAGCGCGCACCACAAAGCATGTAAGCATTCTTATTCAGTTTGCAAGTTGCGGAATCACACCTCCCTTTTTCCCATTAGTCTAGTCTCATCCTATTATAAGTTGATTGCCTCACTTGTTTTTCTCTAATTTTCCTGATCTGGCTATCCTGCTGTCCTTGTCCTTGTTCGTTACAGGACTGTTATTTTATCCAGTTCCCCTTATCATACCATAAGCTTATTGCGAAATGCCCCTACTGCTGCTTCTTTTGTGGTCAGCTACAACACTTTAAAGTTATTTCTTAGCTTAAAACTATTTCTTAAAAAAACCTTCTATATTCATTAAACTCTTAGCCTTAAGTATGCTGCAAGAATCCCGCGACCGTTTGTGTAGTGTCCCCCCCACCCCCCCCCCCGCCTTCCCCCACAACACCCCACCGCCCATCTGCAAAAACAACATCTCTAACCACCACCGCCTGCAGAAACTACATTTCTAACCTCCCACATTCACACAGTATGGGCTAACCAGAGAGATTCAATTGGACCATGGGTAAACTTTTACTACTACACTGTTTAAGGAGATTATGGATAGTTTAGGTATACAGCACTTTAAATCCAGTGCGTACCATCCTGAATCCCAGAGAGCTTTAGAAAAGTTGCATCAGACCTTGAACACCATGTTGAGAGCATACAGTCAGGATTACCCGAATAATTGGGATAAAGGTATCCCATTTGTGTTGTTTTCCATGAGAGATGTCCCAAACGAATCTACTCAGTTCACTCCCTTTGAGTTAATATTCTGGCATGAAGTGAGAGGCACTTTGAAATTAATTAACGAAACATTAGCAGGACCAAAGTTGGAGATGTCACACTTAGATTATGTCTCGGAGGTGAGGGATTGACTAAATCGAGTAGGTGAGTTAACTAAACTGCACCTAAAGAGGGCACAGTGTAGAATGAAGCAAGTGGCAGATAAAAGGTCTAAGACTCAGATGTATTCCCAAGGGGATAACGTTTTAGTACTGTTAGCAGTGATAAGAGATCCCTTACGAGCAGGTTTAGGGGTCCCTATCAAATTGAGAAAAAGTTGAGTCAGGTGAACTAGCTAGTAAAGATGCCAGATAGAAAAAGAAAGGTATCAGGTATGTCATGTGAACATGTTGAAACCACACTATATTGGAGAGGAACAACTGGAGAGACATGTGCTTTGCAGAGTGAGGAATCAAATCCAGATGATCTGGATCTTGATGGGCCTCAAAATTGATAAAAAAATTGAAGAAGTCCTTGAGAAGTGGGATAGGTTTGTAAGCTATGTGTCTCAGGAACATAGAACACAGTTGAAAGATTTGTTACTGCAGTATAAGGACATATGTAAGAATCAGATGGGGAGGACTAATGCTCTTGCACATGAAGTAGACGTAGAGAATACTGCTCCGATAAGACAGCACGCCTATCGGCTTAATCCTTTCAAAGCCAGACAGGTCCAGATGGAGGTGGAGGCCATGCTTGATGAGGACATCATCAAACCAAGCCAAGGCGAGTGGAGTTCGCCGATTATCTTAATTCCCAAACCAGACGGGACTCAACAATTCTGTGTGGATTATCGGAAGGGCAACACCGATACAAAATCAAACTCATATCTAATTACTAGATGGGAGGACTGCATCAAGAAAGTCTGACAAGTCAGTTACATCACCAAATTGGACTTAATGCATGGTTACTGGCAGGTACCGTTATCAGAGTCAGTGAAATAAATTTCTGCATTTGTAACCCCAAATGGGCTATATCAGTTTAAAGTAATGCCCTTTGGAATGAAGAACGCACCTGCCACATTCCAAAGACTCATGAATAGAGTTGTGGCCAGGTTAACAAACAATGCAGTCTATTTGGATGATGCAGTGATCTTAGTAAGTCCTGGAAAGATCACATGGTACAGTTGGCAGAGCTCTTTGAATGACTACGAGAAGCAAAACTGGTGATAAACTTAAATAAAACTAAATTCGTGAAAGTAGAGATGACATTCTTGGGTCATTACATCAGTCATGGAAGGTTGACCCCACGGAACTCAACATCCAACTAAGTCAACAAGCTGAAGTAAAAACTTGTATACTTTAATCCAGAAGTGTCAACAAATTGAGATGAAAGATTTGCTTAAACAAAGTAGGGATGAGCTGCATGTCAGCACATACCGTCTTCGAGAGGATTGACCCTGTTGGGTGGTTCCCTGAGCGGACAGTCAGTCATTTAGCAGAATGCCTCGTTGGCAGAACTTTCCAACAAGCACCAAGATGTAGCTTGGCTGCTGGTAAGAAGTGCACTACCTGTCAGATCCTTCACATACATCTGGGCTATCTCCATGACCATATACTGCCTTGAAGGGGCTTCGGGAGTTTGGGGGAGTAAAGAGACTTTCACACATAATCAGATGGGTCGGTGGTCAGCATGAATAAATTAGACCGAAGGGCTTGCTTCCATGCTGGACAATGCTATGACCCCATGTGCCTTTATAGAAGCCAGACTAATGTCCACAAATTCAACGGAGGATATTGTCCGGCTTGAAAATATAGAACACTGCAAAAGAGAGAGTAGCTGTTCTAATTAAAATATGCTGTCTGGTCTATAAATTTGGAATTCAGCTTAGATGTACTGCAACAGAACCACTGTCTTCCACAGAGCCACCATCTTCCACAAAAACACCAGCTTCCACAGAGTTACTGTCTTCCACAAAACCACAGCCTTCCACAGGACCACCATCATCCACAAAATTACCGTCTTCCACAAAACCACTGTCTTCCACAAAAACACCATCTTCCACAAAACCACCATCTTCCACAGAACGACCGTCTTCG
>NC_057720.1:78521831-78524890 GCF_004010195.1 Chiloscyllium plagiosum | reverse complement strand
AATGAATAGTGGAAAACATTTGAAGGAACAGTGCAAAACACTAACAAAAGGACATTGCATTGAAACAGACAAAACCTCAGCAAGAAGACCCCACTGGTTCCTCACTCAGTACAAAATTGACTTTATTAGATTATCAGGCTCAGAAGATCACCAAAAATTACTTAGATTCCTGAAGTGAGAGAGTGTTTTACGAGTACGCTTTAAAGGATTGTAAGTGGTCTGCTAGCAGAAGGAAGTCAGATGGAAGGGGAATCATTGTCAGGGCGTAATGTCACCAAAGGAACAGGGAGAGGCGAAGGTTCTGCAGGTGATGAGAGTGTTACAGAGAGTGCTCAGGGACTGAATGGTGTTACAAAGCCAGCACGAATTGCTGTAACTGGAATTGTTTGCAGGGGTAGAGAGGTACATTTGTATTTTTATTTATTCATTCATGGGATTTGGGTGTCACTGCCAGGACCAGCATTCTTTTCCCCCATTGCTTATTACCCAGAGTGTAGGTCAGAGTCAGCCATATTGCTGTGGGTCTGGATTCAAATGTTAGCCAGACCAGTTTAGAATATTTGATGTCCTTCCCTAAAGGATGCAAATGAACCAGATGAGTTCTTCCTGCTGATCAACATTGGTTTCATGATGGCCTCACCAATGTATTGTAGAGATTTAACATAACATCCTATTCCTACTCTCAATGCTCTGACCAATGAAGGTAACCATCCCAAACGCCTGCTTCACCAGCCTGTCTCGCTGTGACACCTCTTTCAAAGAACTGTGTACCTGCATCCCTGGGTCTCTGACTGACAACACTACCCAGGGGCCGAACATTAATTGTACAAGTCCCACCCTGGTTTGTTTCACCAAAATGGAACACCTCACATTTATCTAATTAAACTCCATCTGCGATTCTTCATGCCACTATCCCAACAGTACTGTCCATCCTGTTATATCACAGATAACCTTCTTCACTGTCCACCTTACCACCAATTTCAGTGTCACTCAAAAAACTTACTTACCAGGAAACCAATGCTCCCATCCAAACCATTTATCCAAATGACAAACAACAATGGACCCGTTACAACTCTGGTTACATGCATCCAGTCAGAAAAACAGCATGTCGCCCAATGTTTTACACAGTTGACTAGCTCCTCCTGAATGCCACATCATTTTACACTGATCTGAGCTTATTACACAGTTTACCATAGGAAAAGTAGAACACAGAGCAGTGCAGCATAAGACTCTTCGGCGATGATGCCATGCCAATCTTTTATCCGACTGTCAGATCAAACTAACCGACATACCCTTCATTTTACTTTCATCCCTGTGCCGATCCAGACGTATATTAAATGTCCCGAATGTATTTAATTTTACTGCCACCGCAGGCAGTTAATTCCACTCACTCCATATGTAACGAACCTACCTTTGAAATCTCCCCTTAACCACCCACTAATCACCTTAAAATTATACCCACTTGAAATAGCTAGTTATGTCAGAGTGTAAAATATCTCTCACTATTCACTCTCACTGTGCCTCTCATCATCTTGTTCACCTCTGTCAAGTCACCAATCACCCTTCTTCAGTCCAATGAGAAAAGCCTTAACTCCATCAAAATTCTTCATAAGACATGCTCTCCAGTACAGGCAGCATCCAGGCAAAATTCCTCGAGACCCACTCTAAAGCTTCCACATCCTTCCTGTAATGAGGGGGCCAGAACTAAACACAATAGTCCAAGTAGGGTCGAACCAGGTCTCTATAGAGCTCAATCTCAATCTATAGAGCTGAAAACTCAATCGCCAAGCTAATGAAATCCAACACAATATATTCCTTCTTAACAAGCCTATCTGCTTGGGTGGCAGCTTTGAGGGATCTATCGATGTGAAACGCAAGATCCCTCGGTTCCTCCACACTACCAAGGATCCTGCCTTTAACCCTGTTTCCTGCATTCCAATGCAATCATCCAAAATGAAATACTTCACACTTTTCCAGATTGACCTCCATTTGCCACGTCTCAGCCCAGCTCTGCACCCTGTCAATGTCCCTTTGCAACCGACAACAGCCCTCCACACTATCAACCACTCTATACACCTTCGTGACATTGCCAAACTTACTAACCCACTATTCCACTGACACATTCAAGTCATTCATAACATCACAAACAGCAGATGTCCTGGGACCTCTCCCTGCAGAAAACTACTGGTCACTGAGCTCCAGGATGAATGTTTTCCATCTCTCATCAACCTCTGTCTTCTGAGGGCCAGTAATTCCATATCCATGACAGACAGGTTCCTCTGTATCCCATGCCTCTGTACTTTCCAAATGAACCATAAAGGTGTTTTGTCGCATCCTCAAAGGATTCAATAAAATTTCTAAGTCATTACCTGCCCCTTACAATGCCATGCTGACTATCTCTAATCAAACTTTGGTTTTCCAATCCTGTCTCAGAGTCCTCTACAATAATCTATACACCGCAAACATATGACTGTCAGGTCTGTAATTCCCAGGACTATCCCTATTCTCTTTCATGACAAGGGAATAACATTTGTCAACCACCAACCATCTGGTACAACTCCAGTGAATAGTAAGGGTGCAAAGGTCATGGATAAGTGCACCGCAATCTGTTCACTCGATTCATATAGTAACTTTGGGCGCATCCAGTCTGGTTCAATGGACATATCTCTCCTTATCTTTTACGAAATTCTCAGAACATCCTCCCTCTTAACATCCACCTGTTCACGTATATCAATCCTTCACGCAATGTCCTCACAAATGACAAGGTCCCTCTCAGTAGTGAATTCATCAAAAACCTCCCCTACCTTCTCCGACGTCCCGCATAAGTTCCTTCCACTATCACTGTTCGGCGCTACCTTCACTCCAGCCAAGCTCTTGTTCCTCACATAAGTAGAGAATGCCTTACAGTTTTCCTTAATTCTTCGCAACAATGCTTTTTCATGCCCCCTTCTAGTTGTCCTAAGTCCATTCCTCAGTTCCCTCCTGGTACCTGCAGAGAGTCCGTACAGTGTGGAAACAGGCCATTTGGCCCAACACCTCCATATCAACCCTCCAAACAA
>NC_057720.1:78513014-78521688 GCF_004010195.1 Chiloscyllium plagiosum | reverse complement strand
TCCATGTGCCTTCCATCTATCGCTTGGCCACCTCCTCGAAGAGTCAATCCAGTTTGTGAAACACGGTTCTTCCACTCACAAAGCCATGCTGACCATCTCGAATCGGCCCTTGCCTTTGCAAATATACCTTTTCCTCAGAATCTCCTCCAACAACTTACCCATCACTGGACTCTAATTGCCTGGATTTTCTCTGCAGCCCTTAAGTGATTGAACAGTATTACCCTTCCTCCAGACTTCCGATACCTCACTGCATCTGTTGTTAATATAAAAATCTCTGTTAGGGACACTGCAATCTCTCCCCTAGCTTCTAACAATATTTTAGCATAGACCTAATGAGCTACTGATGATTGATCTAACTTTATTTGTTTTAAGATTACAGCGCTTTCTCTTCCCTGTTGAGGATTATTTCAGAGACATCACTATTTATTTCCCCGAAATCCTGAGATTCCATGTCTTTCTTCTCAGTAAATATTGACAAGACTACTTTGTGTAATATCACACCCATCTGCTCTGGTTCCACACATAGGCGACCTTATTGATATTTAAGAGGCCCTATTCTCGACCAAGTTACTCTTTAGCTTTTATTGAAACTTGCATAAAGGCTTCTGATAATTCAAATATACCATATCGCCCGTACCACTACACTCCCCCTACACGATTACATTCCTGCCAATTATATTCACACCAACAAATTCTATCCAACAGGCTCAAAAACAAATTACCTTTTATAAAATATGTATCTCAGTGGCCAGTTATTGCATATTGAGATATCCTTTCTAACAATTTCAGTATGCTCACGACTTACTGTCTGGCTAACAGTATTTGGTTTCAGACTGACAGCAGATAGAGTTATGGGAGTTCTTGATCATCAATCTCCAAAAGGTAGCTCACAGGATCAGCATTTAATAAAGAAGGCAAATCAAATACTAGCATTTATTACAAAGGGAATGGAGTCTAAAAATAGGGAGGTCGAGCTAAAACTATGCAACTTACAATTCAATCCACACCTAGAATATTATGAACGGTGTGAGTGCCCGAAGGAACGATATGCTTGTATTGGAGGCAGAGCAGAGAAGGTTAACTCAGCTGATCCTGGGAATGGAGGGATTTTCTAATGGGAAGAGGTGGACTAGACTGACGTTGAACCCATTGAAGTTTAGAAAATGAGAGAGAAATGGAATGAAACATGCAAGATTCTGAGGGCCTCTGATCGGGCAGATGCTGGGAAGTTAGAAAATAGAAGAGTACAACAGACCCTTCTGCCCACCATATCTGTGCTGTGCAAGATGCCATTCTAACTCCTACCATCTGCCAGCACTTTAATCTGGACAAATGTGAGATGATGTCAAAGTCATAAAGAAAGTTAAGATACTGAGGGACATTGATATACAGAAGGATCTTGGTGCAAGTCAGTAACTTGGTCCATATCGCTCTATTCTCTACATGTTCAGGTTTCTGTCTAAATGCCACTTCGAAACTTTACTCACATTTCTGCTTCTATGACATCCCTCGGTATCCTGCACTCTCTATGCAAAATAAAACTTACCTCACACAACACACCCATAAAAAAAAACATAGACAACGTGCTGATAAATCCCTTTTGCACGCTGTTCAAAACATCCACATCTTTCCTATTGTGTGGACATCCACTTCGAAACTTTATTCACATTTCTGCTTCTATGACATCCCTCGGTAACCTGCACTCTCTATGCAAAATAAAACTACCTCACACAACACACCCATAAAAAAAACATAGACAACGTGCTGATAAATCCCTTTTGCACGCTGTTCAAAACTTCCACATCTTTCCTATTGTGTGGACATGAGAACTGCACACTGCACTCCAAATGTGGCCAAACAAATGTTATTTATAATTACAATATCAGATGCAAACCACTATACTCGACGTTGTGACCGATGAAGGCCAGTGTTCCATTTGCTTTCTTTCCCATCTGAAACACTTCTGTTGCCATTTTTAGGGAGTTACTAACTTGCACCAAGATTCTTCGCTATATCAATGTCCCTCAGTATTCTTGACATTGACATCATCTCACACTTGTCCAGATTAAACTCAATTTGCCATTTCTCTGCACATCTTTCCAACTGATCTGTAACCTCCTGCAACCTTGGATATCCTTGCTCATTAACCCCAACTCCACCAATTTTCATGTCATCTGCAATAATTATCTTTGTCACTTCCTTTCATTTCAATTGTGTGAGAATCTGTAACCAGCGGGAATAAAATCCCAGCGAGGCTCACCATTTAAGATGTAGATAAGCAGGAATGTCTTCACTCAGAAGGTAGTGACTCTGTGAGAACTCCTGCCTGCAGGGGGCTGTCGAGGCTGGCTCATTAGGAATATTTACCACAGAGATGGTCAGATTTTATTTCATCAGGGCAACAAGGGTTTTTGGAAAAGGCATGAAAATAGAGTTGAAGAATATCAAATCAGCCATGATCTGATCGAAGAACAGAGCATCCTCAATGGGCCAAACAGCCTATTTCCGCTCCTATATTTCATGGATTTAACTCAAACCCAATATGTCCCGCATAACATTATGGGTCTCTGCTCGCAAAACTCATTTACAATGGGATTATTAGATATTTATTATTACAGAGCATTTAATCTACAATAGACAATTTTGTTGATGGCTCCTTGATTTGATGTTATAGAAAACTATCTCGAATACAATCCGGGATTCCATCCATTAGAGCCCTGATACTCATTAGTTATCCAGTCTGGATGGATATCGCTGTCACACACAGTTACTGTACTGCCCTTGCTACAAGTACATTCAGTGTCCTGACTGTACCATATTGACATTTCAATCAATGTCTGGTGCCAATAAAAGAATTCCTGCTAACGGTTGCTGCTGCTTGCTTATCCTCAGCTCCACCCAAATAGACTCCAAATTATCGTTTTCAGATCCACATGAATGTCTCATTGATGCATTAACCTCATCCTTTCTTCACAACTTGTCTGCCTCGTCTGCCTCTTAGGACTAGATTGGTTGGGATATCTGGTCAGCATGGACGGGTTGGACCAAAGTGTCTGTTTCCATGCTGTACATCTTTATGACTCTATGTCTCTATCCCAACAACCCGTAAATGTTCCCTTCCCAGCGATGGTCATTCTGCAGCTGCATCTCCGGACTGACGGTTCCATCATATCTGTTCACTGTCATTCCATCTGCCATATGGCGAATTCAGGGAGCCATTCCTCAGTAGTGGGGTGTTGAACGGATGGGTAGAGGTTTCAGAGATAGGGAGGCTTACAGGGGCCCGAGGATGTTAGAGTTAAACACAGTTACATCTGATCAAGAATGTCAGCGAGACAATTTGGTTTGGAATTGGAGGAATTTACAGAGATAGAGGGAGTTGGATTAGATTCTGGAGATAGGGATAGGGATGGATAAAGGGAGAGGTAGGCAGACTGAGAGGCACAGACAGCGGGGTGTATCATTCGGAGAGTATTGTGCATATTAACAGAGATATGGAAGGTAGAAGTGACAGAAAACGTTTAGAGATATGAAAAGGCTTCTAGGTTATAAAGTCTACAGAGAGAGGAAAGCAATGGAAAATGCCAGGGTGCTGGTTGAAAGATGTTCCTGTGTTCGGGAGGGATGTGGGGGCGGGAACGAGAGTGAAATATAAAAAGATAAAGATCGAAGAACTGGAGAAGGATAAGGAGATTATAATTTTTTCACAGCGAACGAAGGAGCTGGAGAAGATTACCTCGATAGGGACCAATGGAGAGGGTAAAGACTGATATATTTACATTGAGGGTGGTGTTGATAGGAGGAGCTCACAGGAATAGACATGACTGTCGTGATTTACAGGGATGAAGGAATTTAGTATCTACTGGAGAGGTTCAAGGATTAGGGTGTTAGGGATTGGAGAACCTGACAGAGAGAGGGAGAATGGTGTGGACGAGAGGAAATTCCAAAAAGAGGAAGGATTTTCGGTACTGGAGGATATTACAGAGATAACTAATAGAGCATGGGCCAGGATTGATGCCTGCGATCCCCTGTGCTGTCTCATTGATGACCAGTACAGCAGAGGTGAGAGCAGGATCCTCACAAGATGGTGGGAATCAAGCCTAGAATGTTGCTGTTCCTTGTCCGGCAGTGTATCTATGTCCTGTCTTCCAGGTTTGAATACAGAAGTCTACTAACTCCACCCTGTGCTATTTACTGTGAGTGATCTTATTGGCTGCAGGATTTACTGAAGGTTCCAGATCTCCTTCTCTATCTCTCTTTGGCTGACCATTAGTCTTCAATGATGTAATGGATGAGACAGGAGTTAGGAATATCCTGATTACCTGTATGAGGCAGAGAAGTTGACAGAAAGAGAAATTAGACTGATGCAGTGAGGATAACTGATGCAGAGTGGCACAGAGTCCAACAGCGATCTCGAAAATCCCAGTCTCCATCCCTGTGCTGTGCTGCTGCGTCTCTCTGGAGTGGACAATTCTGTTGACTCAGGATCTCAGACCATCCGTAAGGGGGAGAAACACTGACAGAGCCAGCAAATAGATCAACACAGTGAGGGATACGACATGTCGAGATACTGAGTGATATCACCAGAGTGCAGGAAGGTATCCAGGCCAAACAATGGTGTCAGAAGATGTAGTTCTGATGCAGTGGGGACTGCTACCAGTACTCAGGGTGGGGTCAGCCATTATATTGGGATGGGCTCCACTGCTACGGTGCTGGGGTCGATGTCCTTGTCAATCATATGACCAGGATTATGCAGATTGCTTTAAACTGACACAGGTGAGGATGGACAGGGCTTAGGTGAAAGGAAATTCCCATGTCCAAAGAAAAATGTTGAAATATTGGAACACCATGAAGCTGTAGCCAAAGACAAACAGAAAAGAACAGGAAGGGACTGAGTTTAACTGAAATTGTATTTCAGCAAATAGGTTTGTGACAGGAATTTGTGGTAAAAAAGTGAATTACTGTTTCTTAGTTTGTGATTTCTATCAAACCGCCATCAAGGAGACGTGGTCACAGTGTAAACAAAAAGGTGAGTCTTTAATATTAGAGGTCACACAACATTGTGGAAAGCCAGACATAATGGGAAGCAGGTGGGGATCTCCCAAAGTTAGGGAAAACAATGGGATTACCATGAAAATATATGGCCTCAGATTATCAAGCAATAGGAAACCAAATGCTGTGTAATAAGGGTCAGAACACAAAAGGGCAGTGTTAAGGCCCATGTACAGCACTGGATTATTACACTGCATTAACAGGGACATATTTAAATTTGTAACATAGGCACTGGGATAATTGAGTTAATTAAATCTTCCTATCTCACCATCTCATTGGCAGTAGGTCACAGACGAGGCTGACTCTCTCCCACTCTCAGGGGAAGTCTATACGTGGCTGTACAGACAAATGTGGCCTTCCATTGACTCTGTTACACTTGGGGTAGAAGGTGGCCGTAGGAAGGGGGTGGGTGGGGTGTTGGTGTGTCAGCGCGCTCCTTGTGCTGTTTACTCCTGGATTCCCCTTTCTCCCCACAGCAAGTCCCGTGATACTCAACACCTTCGCAATGCTCCTCCCCCACTTCGAACTGTCTTGGCCCAGTAATTCCCAGGAGTTGCCAGATTTGATTAAGAGATGAAAGAAAACATATCAATTCTGAAGAAACCAATGTTTAGAAATGTGGACGCATTTGTTAAAGAGATCGCTGAGGACTCTCCTAGCAGGAGGAGTGTAGTAGGAAGAGGAAACGTTGTCAGCGTTTAATCAGATGATATAAACAGGGAGAGTTGAAGGTACTGGAGGGTGTGGGAATGTTACCGAGAGTGGCAGGGCCGAACGGTGTTACAAAGCCAGTACGAATTGCTGCAGCTAGAGCTGTTTGCAGAGGTAGGGGTGGGCATACGTATTTTGATTGATTCATTCATGGCCTGAGGATGTCACCGGTTCGACCAGCATACATAACCCCACTGCTAATTTCCCAGAGGCAGCTCAGAGTCAGCCATATTGTTGTGTGTCTACAGTCACATATGAGACAGACCAGGTAAGAATGTCAGATATCACACCCTAAAAGACATAGGTGAACTAGTTGAGATTTTTCCAGATAATCAACAATGCTTGTTTGGTGACCACACTAATGTCCTGTACAGGTACAACCTGACATTCCAACTCCTACTCTCAATGCTGTGACCAATGAAGCTCACCATTCCAAACGCCTGCTTCACCTTCCTGTCGACCTGTGACGCTACTTTCAAAGTACTGTGTACCTGCATCCCTGGGTCACTGATTGACAACACTACCCAGGGCTCCAACATTAACTGTCCAGCCTGGTCTGTTTTACCAGAATGCAACACCGTGTTTTTCCTCCACCTGCTATTCCTAAATTCACTGGCCCAGCAGTACTGTTGACCCCATTGTACTCTTAGATAAACTTCTTCACTGTCCACTGTTCCACTAATTTCAGTGTCACTCACAAACTTGCTAACCATGATTCCTGCATTCTCATCCAAACCGTTTATATAAATGATGCACAACAGTGGACCCAGCACTGGACCCCATGGCACACCGTTGGTCACAGGCCTGAAGTTTGACTAGCAACCCTCTATGAACACATTCTGTCTCCCGCCGTCAATCCTCTTTTGAATCCAGTTGGTGAGCGCTTGGTAGTTATGTGTGATCTAAACTTATTAACCAGTCTGCCATGCAGAACCTTGTCAAAGGCCTTGCTAAAGTTAATGCAGACATCATGTACTGCTCTGCTTTGATCTGTCACGTGTCTAACTCCATTGTCCTTTCTGTCAGAATCTCCTCTAATGACTTACCCACCTCAGCCATCAGTCTCACTGGTCTGTAGTGCCTGTCGATGATACAAACATCTCTGCGAGGGGCCCTGAAATTTCCCCCCTAGCTTCACACAAGGCGCTGGGATACACCTAATCATGTCCCAAGGTTTTATGAACATTTTTTTGCATTTTAAGCCATCCAGTACCTCTTGCTCTCCAGTGTGAAAACTGTTCAAGACATCGCCATTTACTTTCCCAAGTTTCCGAGCTCCACAGTAAATCCTAACGCAAAGTATTTGTTCAGTATCTCAACCATCAAAAGTGATTCCACATAGACAGCCTCATTGAATTTTCCGAGCTCCACAGTAAATCCTAACGCAAAGTATTTTTTCAGTATCTCAACCATCAAAAGTGATTCCACATAGACAGCCTCATTGGCCATTCAGGGGCACTAATCTCTCCCGAGATAATTTTAAGCTCTTCTTGAATCTTGTCAAAATGGTTCTGAAATTTCAAGTATCCCCCTACCGCTATTAGCCTCCCCCACCTTTATCTATTCTGCCATTTATGGTCACACCAAAATATAGAATCCAACAGATTTAAAAAAATTCCCCTTTTGTAAAATCACGTGTTGCCCAATATTTCTAAGAATCCAGATATTGTTTATTGCTGTATCCTTTACAATGCTCTCCAGCACGTTCCCGACTTACCGTCAGACTAAAACTGCTTGGTTTCAGATTGACTGCACAAAGGGTTTTGGAAATCCTTGTGAATCAATTTGAAAACGGTAGCTTACAGTGCCTGAGAAGGCAGATCAAATGTTGGCATTTATTACTGGGGAATGGAGACTAAACATAGGGAGGTCTTGTTAAAACAATGCATGGTACAAGTCGAAGGAAAGGTATTCTTGTATTGGAAACAGGCCAGAAAAGGTTCACTTAGCTAATTCTGGAGATAGCGGGATCCTCCAATGAGAAGAGGTGGAGTACATTGACCTTGAACCCATTGAGGTTTTGAAGAATGGGAGTGAAATTGAATGAAACGTCCAGGATTCTGAGTGGCTTTGCCAGAATAGATGCCGTGAAGTTAGAAAATAGAACAGTACAGCACAACAATACGCCCTTCGGCCTACCATGGCTGTGCTGTGCAAGATGCTCTTCTAACTCATCCCATCTGCCTGCACATGGTCCATATCCCGTATCCCTGTTCATGTTTCTGTCTAAATGCCACTTTGAAACTTTATTCACATTCTGTTGCTTAGACCTCCCTCGGTAACCTCCACTCTCTATATTAAAAAAAAACTTGCTTCACACATCTCGTTTAAACGTCCTCTTTCTCACCTTAAACCTATGCACTCTAGTATTTGAAAATTACACATTGGAAAAGAGATTCCGACTATCCACATTATCTATCCCTCTCCGTATGTTATATCCCTGTACCTGGTCTCCTGTCAGCCTCATACTCTCACAAAACAATCCAACTTTGTTTAATTTCCTCTTACGCCTAACACACCATGAAAAACCTAACACAGGCAACGTGCTGATAAACCCCTTTTGTGCCCTCTCCAAAGCCTCCCCATCCTCCCTATTGTGTGAAGATGAGAACTGCACATAGTGCTCCAAATGTGGCCAAGCAGAAGTTTTATACAATTACAACATCAGATGCAAACCACTATACCCAACGTTGTGACCGATGAAGGCCAGTGTTCTATTTGTTTTCTTTCCCATCGGAAACACTTCTGTTGCCATTTTCAGGGAATTAATGTCTTGCACCAAGATCCTTCTGTTTATCAACTTCCCTCAGTATCCTAAATTTCCACTTGAATCTGACATCACCTCACACTTGTCCAGATTAAACTCAATTTGCCATTTCTCTGCACATCTTTCCAACTGATCTGTAAAGCT
>NC_057720.1:78492364-78509497 GCF_004010195.1 Chiloscyllium plagiosum | reverse complement strand
GCCGGGTAGAAGCTGGGATTCTGCAGGAATTAACTCATCTCCCGACTCCCTAAAACCTTTCTACTATCCACAAGGCACAAGTCAGGAGTGTGATGGAACATTCCCGATTTGCCTGGATGGGTGCAGTTCCAACAACATTCAAGAAACAGTGTGTATCATCTATAAGGTGCACCGCACTAACTCACAACAACTTCTTGGCAGTTCCTTACAAATCTGCAATCTTTTCCATCTGCAAGGATTAAGCAGCCAGTAGCTGGGAATGCCACTGGCTGTAAGTTCCTCTCCAAGTCACGCATCATCCTGACTTAGAAATGTATCTCTGTCACTGTGTTAAAATTTGCAGCTCCTTCCTATCAGCAGAGTGTCCCTACATCCCAACAACTGCAACAGTTCTTATAAGAGGCAGCTTACACCCCTTCTCAAGGACAATGAGAGATGTGCCCCAAATGCTGGCCCAGTCCACAATGCCAACATCCCATGAGTGAATAATAATTTTTAAAATTGAGAGGAAAGATAGGGCATCAAGTTAATTTTGTCTCTAAAGACAGTACCTCTAACTTCGAAACAGGAAGATGATATTTGGGGCTTTGAACCGATGCTGCCATTGAATAGAATCAAGGGTGATCCAACATTCCTCATGTCCGCTGTCCTGTCCTTTCCCCATATTCCTTGACTCCTCTACTGATCAAGAATCTATTTACCTCTGACACAGTTGCATGTCTGACATACTGGAGCAATGTTCTCCTCATTAACATGTTCAGATTTGTTATTAGATGCCACTGGAGCAGCTGAGACTTGAACCTGTTGGTTTAGAGGTAGGGACATGATCTCTGTACCACAACAGCCATCCGCCTATGTAATGGATCCTTGGCTGAATACTCAAACTACCTTTTTCCAGTGGGAGAGCTCGCCTTCCACAATAAGGTCAGATTTTTTATCTCATTACTGCATGGTTTGCAGGCAAAAGCCTTGCTATGAATTTAAACCAACTGGCAAGCACAAATACCTCACATGAGCTGCAAAAGCTTCTCTCTACCCATGTGATTGAAGAGTCAATTGATTAGATAGCAGAGCTCCAATAATCCCATCATGAACTGTCAGATCTCTTGATGTCAAAGAGAAGACGAGCAGATTGAAAAGGAAGCAATTAGTTGTTCCAATGGTTGACCGCTGAGGAGGGGATGGGCTTCCCCCAAAGGGTGTGTCTGTAATTTGAAAACAATCAAATGTAGCAGTTACAAAAGTTGTTTTCTGTAACCTTAGTTATTTAGTAATTTTTCACATTGGACACTAAAGTCTGCAGAATCTTTTCAAGTTAACAATCAGATGCAACAGAGGTCAAATTGCATTTGTTAATGTACTCTCCATTTTCTGTTGTATATTTAGTCTTTGGCTCATCTTGTACTTAATCTGCTAATCTCTGTGTACTGTTCTTGAGTGAATGTACAATTCACTACCCTGCTGATTGGGGAATATTAATTGTACAGTCCATAAACAAATGCTAACAACTTGTCAGATTGGTTTGCCAGCACATTGTACAGTGTGGAACTCAGACAGAAGAAAGCAGTATGCAGATGTTATCTCCAGTCTTTGTGAGTTAGTTGACTTCAAATGTTTCGTCCCCTGGCTAGGCGACATCATCAGTGCTTGGGAGCCTGCTGCGAAGCGCTTCTTTGATGTTTCCTCCGGTGTTTATAGTGGTCTGTCCCTGCCGCTTCCGTTTGTCAGTTTCAGCTGTCCGCTGTAGTGGTTGGTATATTGGGTCCAGGTCGATGTGTTTGTTGATGGAGTTTGTGGATGAATGCCATGCCTCTAGGAATTCCTTGGCTGTTCTCTGTCTGGCTTGCCCTATGATAGTAGTGTTGTCCCAGTCGAATTCATGTTGCTATATAGGACAAACAGGAAGACAGCTAACAATCTGCATACATGAACATCAACTCGCCACGAAACGACACGACCAGCTATCCTTAGTAGCCACATACGCAGACAACAAGCAACATGAATTCGACTGGGACAACACTACCATTATAGGGCAAGCCAGACAGAGAACAGCCAGGGAATTCCTAGAGGCATGGCATTCATCCACAAACTCCATCAACAAACACATCAACCTGGACCCAATATACCAACCACTACAGCGGACAGCTGAAACTGACAACCGGAAGCGGCAGGGACAGACCACTATAAACACCGGAGGAAACATCAAAGAAGCGCTTCGCAGGAGGCTCCCAAGCACTGATGATGTTGCCTAGCCAGGGGACGAAACGTTTGCAACAAAAACTTCCAGCTCGGCTAACAGAACCACAATATTTTAGGAAGAATTGGTATTTTTGCAATTCTGCCTTAATGAATGTCAGACTTTTTTGAAAAAAAAAACCTCAATAGTGTGTGTCTTTTATCAACAATGCAGGAAACGTTTGCAACAAAAACTTCCAGCTCGGCTAACAGAACCACAATATTTTAGGAAGAATTGGTATTTTTGCAATTCTGCCTTAATGAATGTCAGACTTTTTTGAAAAAAAAAACCTCAATAGTGTGTGTCTTTTATCAACAATGCAGTGAACATAGAGTCAGTTGAAACCATTTTGGAAAGGTATACATTTTACGATGTGAAGCTGAGAGCTCTTGCGTTAGCTCACTACACCCCCATTCAGAAAAAGACAGCGAGAGAAAACCATGCATCCGTTCCCCTTTTGATATGTTGATGGACAGTTAATGACTGTCACGGGTGACTTTAATACTGTTTATGCAGTGCCACCTTTGGAAGATGCTCCAGGACTTGACATAACAGATGGCATAAATCTTTCCGTCGTTATCTTGGCCAGTTTTCTTCTGGTATGAGAGAGAAGCAAGTAATAACGGAGTTGAAAGTAGGTGGAAATGCTGTTACTTTTGGTGCAGGTGGGGAGGTGTCCCCAGTGAGTGAGTAGAGGGTTAGTGGTGTTAGGAATTGGGGTGTGAGAGCAGGTGAGGGAAGCTGTTGCAGGCAGTAGTGAGAGTGGCAGAGTATGAGCCTCACTGGGAGCTGAGTACAGTAGCAGAGATAGAGTGAGTGTGGTATTGGAAGGAAGATAGTGGCACTAGTGCTAGTGGAGTGGAGAAGGTCATTGACCTTCTTCCTACATTGTTGGACATTCCACCAGACGGCTGAGACTGCATTGATCCAAATGTTAGACTCAGACCAGGCTGGAACAGTTCGGTGTCATGGCGTCCTCTTCTGATCTTGAGGGAAGTGAACAACCCATCTGTGTACCACCTCATCCAGTAGGTATCTCCAGATTCCTGCCCATATAGCAAATTGCCAATTTACCTTGTTCACCAAAAACTGGGGAAGATTTACAAAAGGTATTTGTGGGTGCAATAAAAATTATCAATATGGAAGAGAAGGAGCTTGTGAAGTTGAGGGCAATATATTTGTGTAGACAGAGGATTAGTTAATAGGCAAGAACAGATTGTGGAGACAAATAGGGAATTTATTTGAAGTTGACAGGTTGTGTCGAGTGAGGGTGCACAAGGATCAGTGCTGGTATTTCAGCTACTTCCAATCTCCGTTAGCAATTTAGACAACTTAGAGATTGAGAGGAAAGTATCCAGATTTGCTGGTGATACCAGGCTGGGTGGGAATGTAAGCTATGAAGAGGCTGCAGTGAGATTTGGAAAGGTTAAGTGAATGGGCAACCTGACAGCTGGAATTTTAATACGGAAAAATATGAAGTGATTCACTTTGGTATAAGAAAGGCAGAATATTGTTAAAAGAGTTTGGACCTCTTACGTGCTGATGTTCTGAGAGATTTGGGTGTACTTTGTCACAAAGCTGCTCCCTTTTTTCTAAAACCTGTTTCTTTTCTCAAGGATACAACGTCCTTGGTTTTTTTTTCAGAGGGATCGTAAAATCCTCCCGGCTCCGAGGTGACTTGTTTGGTACAGAGATGAGAAAAGGACGTTAAGAGGCCTTTTGTCTATATGTAAACAGATAGGACTTCATGTTTTAGAAGTGACCTGAAGATTGAAAGGGGAGTGGTCAGCTCCCTAGCTGTGCAGTTCAGTACAGAACCAGTTACAAGTTCAGCTTTGTGGAAACAGGCTGTGAAACTCTCTCTCTCGTAAGCATTTGTTCCATTTTAAGAGGGTTTACTTATTGGGACTGTTGTGTTTATGCGGAACAGCATAATTAAGTCAAGTTTGGATAGACTGTGAGTTCTTTGAGTTCTTTACTCTGTTCTTTGTGTTTTATTATATAATTTCGTGAATAAATTTTTATCTGTTTTAAAACCTGGTAGTCAACCTCACTAACTTACTCCGGGTAATTTTCACTGTACACTTTCCGAAACAAGTTGCAAAGTTACTGTCTGGGCTGCCTACTTAAGAATGTTTTGATTGGTCTGGCCTAGTCCTTAACAGATTGGGGGCTCTTTGTGGGATTTTAAACAGCGAGTGGTAGGTGCTAGTGTCTTTATTTCAGGTGTCAGTTTGGCTGGGTAGACAAAGTTTGGGATCCAGCCGCAGGGATTAGCAAAGAGGCTGGAATTAGAACCGCCTGCTTCTGTGAGGAAAGGAGAGATAATTACAGCAGTAGCTCAGCATTTAAACTTGCTGGAGAAACCATCAGAATCTACAGAGATGGCAAGGATTCAATTGCAAATGAAGCAGCTTGAGCTAGAGGCGAGAGATAAGGAAAGGACGACAGAAATGAAGCAGTTTGAGTTACAATTAAAAAAGGAAGAGAAGGAGAATGAGAAAGCAACAGAAGAGAAAGAAAAAGAGAGAGCAGACTAACAGAGAGTAGAACTGTGAGCTTTTGAACTTCAAAAACTGACACTTAAAAAGGAAAGTCAGCTTAAAAAGGGTGGAGATAAAGGCTGAGGGTAACCTCAGCGAGGAAGTAGTGCAAACTCATATGGAAGAGCAGAGAGTTAAAGCAGCAAGGATACCAGCTGAAGTGGCTGATGATTATGAGCTGGTCCATAAAACTCAGTCTGGCTGCCAGAATCAATTTCAGTCCATGAGGGATAGAAACTGGGGCAAAGAGAAATCCTCATGTGGAAAGGGAAAGGTAGATCTCAGTGAAGATGATAAAGATAACTTACCACACTGTAAAAAATAAACCCTTGAGGGGGACAAAGAAGTTAAAAAGCTCCGGTGTTTTCATTGTAATAAAGTGGACCACACAACATCACAGTGTTAGTGGGCTAGGAGAAAGCCAGACAAGCCTGGGAGTTTTGTTGGACCAGTAACAAAAAGCACAAGGGAAGTTTGACAACTACCTCAGAGTGTACAAGATGGTCAGAGGTTGAATTAAGGAGGAAATGCCAGATCCGCTTAAAAAATATACATGCAAGGGTAAAGTTTATTCACATAGGGCAGGAGCCGTAGTTAAAGAGGTTACAATATTAAGGGACACAGGATCCTCTCAGTCTGTGATGCTGAAGGATGAACAGATATGTACTTCTGAGGGACTATTGCCAGAAAAGATAGTGTTAACAGGAATACAAGATGAGACAAAATGTGCACAATTATGTAAAGTGAGGCTAGAGAGTCCAGAGAAGAGTGGAGAATTTGTGGTAGGAGTATTGGACAAACTCTCAGCTCCAGGAATACAATTTGTCCTTCCAAGTGATATAGATGATTTACCGGTAGGCATGCTGCCTACTCTAGTTGAAAAGCCAGTGGAGATGCAGGCAACTGTAGAAATGAAGGATGTTTATGCAGGAATCTTTTCCAGATTTTGTGATCACAAGATCACACAGGCACGAGTTGAAGCAAGAGAGTTCAAAAGGCACAGATAGGGAAGTTAGCACAGCTTTATCCGAGACTTTTCTTGATCAGATAAGTGGGACAGAGCAGAAGCAAATAGATGAGCATACAGGTATCTTTGTTTATTGAGTTACAGCAGAAAGATGAGACATTAAAACAGTTATGTCAAAAGGCATATAGAGAGAGGGAGAGTGAATGCATCCCTGTGTGTTATTACTTAACAAATGGCGTCTTAATGAGGAAATGGAAACCATCACACATTCAAACAGATGAGAAATGGGCAGAGATTCAACAAATTGTTTTGCCAGTGGGTATAGAAAGGAGGTGCTGCACGTGGTGCATGAGCTACCACTTGGAGGTCATTTAGGGGTGAGGAAAACACAGGCAAAAATTCATAGACATGTTTACTGGCCTGAACTACACAAGAATGTAGTTGAATTTTGCCAGACACGTCACACATGTCAGCTAATTGGAAAACCACAGGCAGTAATAAAACCTGCACCTTTAATACCTATTCCAGCATTTGAGGAACCTTTCACAAGAGTGTTTATTTATTGTGTAGGTCCCCTACTTCAAACGAAAAATGGGAATAAGCATTAACAATAATGGATGTGTCGGCAAGATTTCTAGAGGCAACCCCATTATGCAAATCACAGCTGAAACGATTGAAGAAGAATTACTTAAATGTTTTAACTAGATACGGACTATCAATAGAGATTCAGTCAGATCAAATATCAAACTTCACACCCAAATTATTCAAGGAGGTTATGGATAACTTGTGAATAAAACAATTCAAATCTACTGCGTACCATCCAGAATCGAAGGGAGTGCTAGAGAGATGGCATCAAACACTGAAGACCATGTTGAGGGTTTATGGGCAGAATTATCCAGATGATTGGGATCAGGGAATTCCACTTGTACTTGTTGCGATTAGAGATAGATTGAATGGATCAAGCAAATTCAGTCCATTTGAATTAATTTTTGGACATATAGTAAAAGGACCGTTAAAATTGATTAAGGAGAAATTAATAAGTCCGAGTTCAGAGGCCACCCATTTGGATTATGTGTCAAATTTTAGTGAATGATTAAATAGAGCTGGAGAGTTGGCTCAACAGCATTTAAAAGTATCCGTATACAATGAAATAGGAAGCGCATAAGAAATCACAAATTCGCAAATTTGCAATTGGGGATAAGATATTGGTGTTACTTCCAGTAACAGGCGAACCTTTAAAAGCAAGGTTTAGTGGACCTTATCAAATCGAGAGGAAATTGAGTGAGGTGAACTACTTGATAAGGACTCCAGACGGGAAGAACTCTCTCAGAGTGTGTCATGTGAATATGCTCAAAAAGTATTTTGATGGGAAAGGAAAGCAAGAGGAGAATGGGTTAATGATTACAGCACAGAAGGAAGAACCAAGTTCAGAGAATTCTGAATTGGACATTCCTCAAATCAAATTGAACAATGAGGAAGTTGTCAAAAATTGGGATAAGTTATTGAGTTACCTTCCACAAGAAAATCAAAATGATCTGAAAGAATTATTACTATCACATGGGGAGATGTGTTGAATTAAACTGGGAAATACTAACATAATTGTGCATGATATGGAGATACGAGATGCTACTCCAATTAAGCAACATCCTTATAGGCATAACCCTCTAAAGTTGGCATAGGAGATGGAGCGCATGCTCCAAGATGGCATAATCTAAGTGAGTTACAGTGACTGGAGCTCACCCTTAGTCATGGTGCCAAAATCAGATGGTACCCAATGATTACGCGTGGACTATGGCAAAGTCAATGCCGTTACAAAGACTGATGCATATCCAATTCCACGGAGGACCATTTCAAAAAATTGGAACAAGCAAATTATATTTCTAGGTTGGACTTGCTCAGAGGCGACTGGCAAGTACCTCTGTCAGACAGAGCAAAGGCAATTTCGGCTTTCATAACACCAAATGGACCATATCAGTTCAAAGTCATGCCATTTGGTATGAAAAATGCTCCAGTCACATTTCAGAGTCTGACTGATAAGGTCATTGCCGGATTACCCAACTGTGTGGTGTATATTGATGACCTGGTGATTTTTAGTCACTCGTGGAAGAAACATTTACAGCATTTATCAGACTTGCTCGATCAACTTCAGAAGGCAGGCTTGGTGCTAAACCAAGCTAAAAGTGAATTTGCCAAAGCCCAAGTCACCTTCCTGGGCCATGTTATTGGACATGGACAAATGGCCTCATGGGATGCGAAAACAAGAGTAATTGGGGAGTTTCCCACACTGTCAATGAAAAACCCAGTACTACGGTTCCTGGGATTGAGTGGATGTTATTGGAGGTTTGTGCCAAACTTTAGCAGTTTGGCTGCTCCATTCACCGAATTGTTAAAAAAGGGCAAGAAGTTTCAGTGGACAAAAGACATTTGACAACCTAAACACTGTGTTAACCACTGTCCCGGTATTAGCCACACTGGATTACATGAAGACTTTCAAACGGCCAGTGATATGGGTGTTGGTGCATTTGTCCTGCAGAAGCATGATGAGGAAATAGAAAGATCCGTCGGGAATGTTTTCAGGAAGTTGAACGTTCATCAACAGAAATATCTAACGGTGGAGAAAGAGACTTTAAGCTTGGTGTTGGCATGACAACATTTCAGTGTTTATACTACCAGCAATGCATCTGAGGCAATCGTATACACTGATCAGAACCCACTGACATTTGTGGAAAAATTTAAGGACAAAAATACCAGACTGTTCAGATGGAGCTTGTTGTTGCACCCATTCAATGTGACAGTTGTGCATGTGGCCAGTCACGAAAATGAGATTGCCGACACATTATCGAGATTCAAATAAGATACGGAGGCGTTCGATGGCGAGTGTACCGCGGCATGAATTTGCATGTGGTTGTGCATGTTTACAGTTGGCATAATATATACATGTGTTTAGACTACTAACAAGGTTTGTGAAGCCTTTTGTTTAAATTTAAACAGATTAGACTTCAGGCCAAAATGGTCATGTTTTAGAAGTGACCTGTATAATGGAACAGGAGTGGTCAGCTGAGCAGTTCATAGAGTCACAGAGTCATAGAGATGTCCAGCACAGAAACAGACCTTTCAGTCCAACTCGTCCATCCAGCCAGATATCCCAACCCAATCTAGTCCCAGCCAATTCAACCTCTTCCTATAGCTCAAACCCTCCAACCCTAGCAACATCCTTGTAAATCCTTTCTAACCCCATTCAAGTTTCACAGCACCCTTCCAATAGGAAGGGGGCCAGAATTGCATGCAATATCCCAAAAATGGCCTAACCAATGTCATGTACAGCTACAACATGACCTCCCAACTCCTGTACTCAATACTCTGACCAATGAAGGAAAGCATACCAAATGCCTTCTTCACTATCCTATCTACCTGTGACTGTACTTGCAAGGAGCTATGAACCAGCACTCCAAGATCTCTGATCAGCAACACTCCCTAGAACCTTACCATTAAATGTATAGTCCTGCTAAGATTTGCTTTCCCAATATGCAGCACCTCACATTTATCTAAATTAAACTCTATCTGCCACTCCTCAGCCCATTGGCCCAACTGATCAAGATCACATTCTTCACTGTGCAGTACACCTCCAATTTTGGTGTCATCTGCAAACTTACCAACTATACTTCTTCTGCTCACAACCAAAGCATTTATATAAATGACGAAAAGTAGTGGACCCAGCACCGATCTTTGTGGCAGTCCACTGGTCACAGGCCTCCAATCTGAAAAACAACCCTCCACCACCACCCTCTGTCTTCTATCTTCGAGCCAGTATTGCATCCAAATGGCTTGCTTTTCCTGTAATCCATGAGATCTAACCTTGCTAACCAGTCTCCAATGGGGAACCTTGTTGAACGCCTCACTGAAGTCCATATCGATCATGTCTACTGCTCTGCCCTCATCAATCCTCTTTCAGTTCAGAACTAATTGGGAACTCAGCAGTGGACTGTGTGAACAGGTTCTCTCCTTTCTCCCCTTTTAACTTCAACCTGTAAGCATCTGTTCCATTTTTTAAAAGCTGTGTTTTCAGGGGGTTTGCTTAGTGGGACTGTTGTGTATATTCAGAACAGCATAATTAAGTCTAGTTTGAATAGCCTGAGTTCTGTCAGGGTCTTTTATTCTGTTCTTCATGTTTCATTGTGTAATTTTGTGAATAAATTTTTGTCTGCTTTAAAACCTGGTAGTCAACTTCGCTAACTTACTCCGGGTAATTTTAACTGTACACTTACCGAAACAATTTGCAAAGTTATGGTCTGGACTGCCTGCTTAAGAATGTTTTGATTGGTCTGGCCTAATCCTTAACAACAGCCACATGGCTTTCCAGCTTTCTCTCTTTCTATCTTCAACCTATTATCTAACTTCCACCACTAATGTTTGTCTTGTTGGTCAGGTTCTGGCTTGTGGGAAGAGAAGCATTTTGGGATAATAATCCAAGTGATTAGCTTGTGGTTTTAAGAGTTTGTATCATTGCCATTCTTGGAAATTTATCCATAGAGTCCCTACAGCATGGAAACAAGCCATTTGGCCCAACACCGACCTTCCAAAGAGCATCCCACCACCCCATTCCTACACCCCTTCCAAGGCCAGTTTGGAAGGTGATGTCAAAGGGGCCTAGGCAAGCTGCATCAGAACATCTTGTTAATGGTGCACACCATTATGCATCAATGGTTTAGGGAAAGTGTAAGGTGAGGTGCCAATCAAGCAGGTGCGTTTACCTGGATGGTGTGAGGTTTTTGAGTGTTATTGGAACTACACTCATCCAAGCAGGTATTCTGTAACACTCCTGGAGGTGAGATACTTATCACAGAGGTTCTTGCTCTTGTTTCCATAGTATTTGCATGTCTCATCGAATTCAGTTTTTGGTCAATGCAAACCTTCAGGAAGTTGATAATGATGGACTAGATGATGGCGATATCACCGAGTTTTAAATGGATATGATTAGATTAGATTAGATTCTCTACAGTGTGGAAACGGGCCCTTCGGCCCAACAAGTCCACACCGACGCTCCGAAGAGTAACCCACCCAGACCCACTTCCCTCTGACTAATGTACCTAACACTATGGGCAATTTAGTACGGCCAATTCACCTGACCTGCACATCTTTGGACTGTGGGAGGAAGCCAGAGCACCCGGAGGAAACCCACGCAGACACTGGGAGAACGTGTAAACTCCACACAGTCACCTGAGGCTGGAATCAAACCTAGGACCCTGGTGCTGTGAGGCAGCACTGCTAACTACTGTGTCACTGTGCCACCCACTCTTGTTTGAGATAGGCATTGCACTTGGATGATGGAATGTCATTTGCCCTTATAAGTCCAAGCCTAGATATTGTCAGAAAGCTAGTCCTTTTTTTTCCTAAAAGCTGTTTCTTGGTTCAAGAATACTCTGTCTTTGAGTATTTTCACAGCGGTAATAAACCAGGCCTGGCTCCAATCAGACTGGTTTGGTACAGAGATGAAAAGGATTTTGAGAGGCGTTTTGTTTATATGTAAACAGATGAGACTTCAGGCCAAAGTGGTCATGTTTTAGAAGTGACCTGTAGAATGAAAGGGGAGTGGTCAACTCTCTAGTTGAGCAGTTTAGTTCAAACACGAACTGGTTGGGAGTTCAACAGTAAACTGTGTGAAAACAAACTCTCTCTCCTTCAGCCCCTCTAACTTCAACCTGTAAGCATCTGTTTCATTTATATTGTTTTTCAAGAGGATTTGCTTATTGGGACTGTTGTGCATATTTGGAACAACATAATTCAGTCTGGTTTGGACAGATTGAGTTCTGTAGGGGTTCTTATTTCTGTTCTTTGTGTTTCATTGTGTAATTTTGTGAATAAATTTGTTTGTCTCTTTTAAACCTGGTAGTCAACCTCGCTAACTTAATCTGGATAATTTTCTCTGTACACTTCTCGAAACAAATTGCAAAGTTATGGTCTGGGCTGCCTGCTTAAGAGTGTTTTGAGTGGTCTGGCCTAGTCCATAACAAGATTGTCCAGATCTTGTTGCATTTGGACAGGACTGCTTCAGTATCTGCAGAGTTGCGAATGGTGCTGAACATTGTGCAATCAGCAGTGAATATCCCCACTTCTGATCTTATGATGGAGGGAAGGTTGTTGATGAAGCAGCTGAAGATGGTTGGGCCTAGGACACTACCCAAAGGAACTCCTGCAGAGTTGTCCTGGAATTGAGATGATTGATCTCAAGCAGCAGTACCTGTCTTCCCTTTTGCTCGATAAGCCAATGAAAGGATAGATTTCTCCCAGATTTCTCTTGACTCCAACTTTGCTCAGGCTCTTTGATGGTACACTCAGTAAAATGCTGCCTTGATGTTGTGAAATATTTTTCTGGATAATTACCCAGGCAATTTCAGACAGATTAAAGCCTACTCTAACTCCTGGGGAACTACAGAACTGCAATCGGTCACACTGCTTCCCACACTGGGCCTATCTGACTTTCCCCAACAAAATACCCCTAACCCCACCCAACCCACCCACCCTCAAATCCACACCCATGATCATTTTGATGACCCCCTTCAACCTGATCTGACTACCTTCACCTCCAGACTACATTCCTAACCCAAATTAATTAGCCCCCAACCTGTCTAGTACGTCCATGTGACCCGAATGCATCCTGACCCACTTGGCAGCCTGCTCATTACTCATTTGCTTCTTCCATCTCCCCACCCTATCACATGCTTTCATTCAGTCACTCATTGACTCACCTAACTACCAGCATCATCACTGGGACCATATGGGAGCCTGCACTGTGAAAAGGTGATGTTTCCTCTCTCCCCAAACCCCACTCCCGATGTTGCAATGCTGTGCTTGCCATTTCTGGGAGATGCTGGGCTCAAAACACGCAGTAAGAAATGCAGCACAGCATCGAGGAAGAGCATCATTCCAGCTGACTGACAGCCCGCCAATGATTGCTGCTCCACATTGGATCGGGGCTTTAAATGTTCACGGAACAAACTTTGGAATGCAGAGGCTGTGTGTCCTTTGAATTGCTGGTTGCCAAAATAAACTTAATGTGGTTTATAGTTTTCTGTTTCACTTCTCTGGGAGTTTTGTCAGTTACGATATTCAAATCATTCCTCAGCCGACTGATGGGTGAGGGAGTGAATGGCAGGGACTTTTGTCTTAATTCCCATAGTGTTGTGAAAATGTCGTGTATGTATCTGATGTTATTTGATGTACGTGGACTAAACTGAGATGGACATAGAGCGGTGAAGGTACTTATGAGGAATGCTCGCTTGGTGTTCACTTGCTCAACAATAATAGGAAAGGACTTCTGTGCATATATATTCTTTATAATTTATATATCATATATAATGCCTGTTGTAGCTGCAGGACATCCAAAAGTCAATGGCTCCTTTCCTCCAATTAATCCAAGGGATAACGATTTTCTAATCATCCTGTTCAGAGATGTTATTAACTACATCTGGGGCAGATTGGACTTGTATCTGGGCCTGATAGGGAATTAACATTGACCGGGATGCAAGGGAAAATACTCCAGCTCTAACTTCCAAGTACTGTTATGTAATTGTTAATGTCCATGTGGGAGAGGAGGGAGGGCCTTGTTTAACCTGAGAGTCAGTATCTCTGATAGCATTGATATGTTAGCCTAGAGTTAGTCCTCAAGGCTGAGGTGTGTGGCTTGAACACACAAAACCTACTGAGCGAGAGATCAGCGTGCAAACGGCTCAGAGTCAGATAACAATGTGCACCAACGCCACCACACTGCAAACTGCTCACCCATAAATGGAAAGATGAGCAACAGAAAAATAACAAAAGAATAAAAGCTTTGTTCCGAGATGATCAAAGACAAATTGATGACCATTTAATCGTGGTATCTGGTCAAGGTGGAGAAAGTGAGCACTGCAGATGCTGGAGATCAGAGTCGAAGAGTGTGGTGTTTGAAAAGCACAGCTGGTCAGGCAGCATCACAGGAGCTGGAGAATCGCTGTTTCGTGCATAAGACCTTCAACAGGAATGAGGGCCCTTCATCAGGGCTAGAAACACGACTCTCCTGCTCCTCGGGTGCTGTCCAATCAGCTGGTGTGCTTTTCCAGCACCACACTCTTTGTATCTGATCAAGGTGGCAGCAGAGTATGACAGTCCAACCTGAGCTCCTCCGCTCCTTCTGGTTATTTCCCATTGTCTTCTCTTTCTTTCCCCTTTTACCCCTCTTGGTGTTTTCTCCAGAGGTGGAGTGGGCTGGAGGCTGGAGCAGAGTGGGGGGAGGTGTGGGGGGTTCAGTGGCTGGAGAATGCAGTGGGGACGGCCAGTGGGCTGGGGTATGGAGTGGGGAGGCCCGGTAGGCTGGGGTATGGAGTGGGGAGGGCCAGTGGGCTGGGATATGGAGTGGGGAGGGTCAATGGGGTGGATAAGGAGTGGAGTGGGGACGGCCAATGGACTGGAGTATGGAGTGGGGACAGCCAATGGCGTGGGGTATGGAGTGTGGACGGCCAATGGGGTGGGGTATGGAGTGGGGAGGGCCAATGGGCTGGGGTATGGAGTGGGGTCGGCCAATGTGGTGGGGTATGGAGTGGGGACAGCCAATAGGCTGGGATATGGAGTGGGGAGGGCCAATGGCGTGGGGTATGGAGCGGTGATACCAATTGTCTCGTCATGTAAGTTTTTTCCTTTCTTTTTCTCTTTATATCTGTATGTTTTATTGAAGATCTGTACCTAGGTCTGTTCTACTTAAGATGGCGCCGTATAGGATGACATTGTAAACCTTTCACCGAGTACTTGTACTTCCACCCTCGAGTACACAGAGCAATAAAGTGTATTCTAATTCTATTTGAACACGTGCAATATTCCCCTAAATGAGATCGAAAGGTAATAGCTCAGCCACTGCTTCGAGCAAGACTTTACCGTAATTGCTGGGCAGAAGTTCAATGTTCCATGTGCGAGACCTGATCCAACTAAAACGTAAGAATTGGAGAAGGATGTCATTCAATTCCTCAGGTCTTTTCTGCCATTCAATTACAACTTGACTGATCTATACTTTTGGTCCATCTATCCACTTTGGTTTTGCTGCCCTTAATCTCTTGCCTAATAATCTAACACTCTCATTATTGAACTGTTCCAATCACCTCATCTGATCTACGTTCGTTCGGTACCATTTGTACGAAGCAGTGTTTCCTGATTTGACACTGAGCAACCTCAATCGAATTTTCAGGTTGTGCTCAATTGTTTCACCCTAGCTCCTCCATCATTCCTTTTATATCATCCTCAACGACGCAATTAGATCATCTCTTAATTACGCTCACTCTACACAATGCAGACCCTGGTTTTTGCAAGTTAACCACATATTCAACCTCTTTTAGGCTGACCAGCAAGTTCTTGGATTCGCACTCCAAGTGACCATTTCTGTATATCCTTGCAGTGCCCAGTACTGAACAACAGAGCTTTCTCTTGTGGCTTGAAACGTCTGACTTGAGGTCTGGCTCTTATTCTCATTCCCAGATCCAAGTGAAGACACAAGGAAAGATCGGAGCCCACAAGGTAAACGGGACTAACTCCTTTTTCTCTCTGTGGATGGTGCTGAGCTGCTGAGAATTTCACGCTTCTTTCACTTTTACTTAACAATTTTCAAACAGTGTGGCTGCTTGCTCCAGTGGGCAACCTGATCCAGTAGTCCTTAGGAACAGGGAATGCGTAGAAGCTGCCACAGCTCAAACAATGGGCTTTGGGGATTCAGTGATGCAGTGAAGCAATTCCTCAGGCCAGAATTCTAGTGGAAGTGAGGGTTATAGCTTGGCTGGTTAGGAATTGTTATTTGAATCTCGTTTTGAACATAGAGGATAATGTGCTACATCTCCTCATATTGATTACCTTGTTTCTAGATCGAAACAGCAATAACTTGCATTTAATTAGTGTCTTCAAAATAGCATTTTCAGACAAAATGATTTAGACTGAGGCAAAGAATTATTAACTTGGCTGTTAATATTTAGTCAGCAAGGTAGAATTTAGGGAGCCCCTTTGAGAAGGAAGTGATGACAGGGAGATTGAGAGCAGGAAATCTGTAGCTTAGGCCTAAGCAGTTGAACAGACAGGGCATGTGTATGTGAGATACCCAAGGATACGTGAGATAAATAAGAGCCTTAGAATCGGAGGAACACAGAGTTCTTGCATAATAGCAGAACTGGAGGAAGTGAACAGAGTTAGGGAGTGGTCCAGTCCATGGGGGATTTACCACAGGGATAAAAATTCTAAAAATGTACTGTTGGGCCAGGAGCCAATCAGCAGATCAGTGGGCCAAGTAGTAATAAGTGAGAAGGAATTAGCATAGCTTGAGGTAAGGTCAGCAGAGATTTAAATGAGCTCAAGCTTACAGCGCTGAGTTCTGGGTGGTACAGTGGCTCAATGGTCAGCACTGTGACCTGACAACACCAGGGACCCAGGTTTGATTCCACTCTCAGGCAACCGACTGTGTGCAGTTTGCATATTCCCCCCAGGTTTGCGTGGATTTACCAGGTGTTCTGGTTTCTTCCCACAGTCCAAAAACATGCAGATTCGGTGGATTGCCCATGGTAAATTGCCCCAGTGTCCAGGGTTGTACAGGCTAGGCGGATTCGGCATGGTAAATGCAGGGTTACAGGGATGGGGTGGATTTGGGAAGGATGATCTTCTATGGACTGAATGGCCTGTTTCCACAGAGTAAGGATACTATGAACTTCAAATGAGTTAAAGTTTATAGAGGATGGAACATAGGAAACTGAGCTAACTACAAAAAGCTTCCAAAGGATTTGTGTCAAAAGACAGATTGTTTTTAATGTCCTGAATGATTTTCCCCAGTTTGCTAACAACATTGTCCAGGAGATTGCTGTTTAAATGCTGGAAATTCCAGAACAATCCTTTTGGTTTAACGACACTAACAGATTCCTACTACACCAATAGTATAGAGACAAAAAGTTTAACATCATAATTTGGCTGCCTCATATCAGAATGTGTGCCAAATTCTGAAGGGTTTTCCAACATGTGATCTGTGCTAAAATTGCAATGAATAATCCAACTTAGTGAAATGTTTGGGGTGAAAATAATATCTTATGATGCTGTGGTTCTGTTCGCCAAGCTGGAAGTTTTTGTTGCAAACGTTTCGTACCCTGTCTAGGTGACATCCTCAGTGCTTGGGAGCCTCCTGTGAAGCACTTCTGTGGTGTTTCCTCCGGCATTTATAATGGCCTGTCCCTGCCGCTTCCGGTTGTCAGTTTCAGCTGTCCGCTTAGTGGCCGGTATATTGGGTCCAGGTCGATGTGTTTGTTGATGGAGTTTGTGGATGAGTGCCATGCTTCTAGGAACTCCCTGGCTGTTCTTTGTTTCACTTGCCCTATAATGGTAGTGTTGTCCCAGTC
>NC_057720.1:78477185-78491131 GCF_004010195.1 Chiloscyllium plagiosum | reverse complement strand
GCCGCATGCATGTTGCTGGCCGTCTGCGTGTGTGGCTACTAGGATATACCGGCCACTGCAGCGGATAGCTGAAACTGACAACCGGAAGCGGCAGGGACAGGCCACTATAAATGCCGGAGGAAACACCACAGAAGCGCTTCACAGGAGGCTCCCAAGCACTGAGGATGTCACCTAGACAGGGGACGAAACGTTTACAACAAAAACTTCCAGCTCGGCGAACAGAACCACAGCAACGAGCACCTGAGCTACAAATCTTCTCACAAACTTTGAATATCTTATGATCACTGTGGACCCTATGAGACAATATTTTTCCAATTTCCTTTACCTGTGTCAGGGAATTTCATTCTTATTCAAATGTTTGATGGAAATTATTACCATTATTTTGTTTTTAAAGGTAGTTGCCTAGTATTTGGAAACGTGGAACTTCTAGAGTAAAAATTGGTATTTGGGGTGAAGCAGAGTTCCTTTATAAAGAGGAGAAAGTGAGGACTGCAGATGCTGGAGATCAGATGTCGAAGAGTATGGTGCTGGAAAAGCACAGCAGGTCGGGGCAGCATCTGAGGAGCAGGAGAATCGGCGTTTCAGACATAAGCTGTTCGTCATTCCTGATAAAAGGCTTATGTTCGAAACGTCGACTCTCCTGCTCCTCAGATGTTGCCTGACCGGCTGAGCTTTTCCAGCGCCACACATTTTGACTGATGGCCTCCTTTACAAAGAGCCAGTGCAGGCATTCCAACAGAAATAGCCTAACCATGTGCTGTAATTTTCCCTGAGAATTTCATCATTGTAGTAGTTTGCTCGTCACTTAATACAGGGTATTCAGCTTGGATTCCACATGACAGCAAAATGAAAATAGAAATGCCATACATATGGAGGAGATTGGACAGCAACTGGAAAAAAGGAAAACAGAATCAACTGCTCGGATTCTCGGAGGACCAGACCATTGTTTCTGCAGCAAACAAAAATTGTTTCTGCAGAAACTCAGCAGGTCTGGTGGCATTTGTGGAGAGAGAGAAACACAGTCAATGTTTTGAGTCTGGTGACTCTCCTACAGATCTGGACCTGAAATGTTAAATGCTGCTTTCTCTTCACAGATGCTGCCAGACTTTGCTCAGTCTCTCCAACAATTTCTGATTTTGATTGTTTCACATCTCCAGTATCTGCAGTTCTTCTACAGTCAGACAGTGCGGAAACAGGCCCTTCGGCCCAACCTGTCCATGCTGTCGGGGTTTCCTTAACTGAACTAGTCGCATTTGCGGTGTGTTTGGCCCATATCCCTCTAAACCTTGCCTCTCTAAGCACCTGCCCGAATGTCTTTCAAATGCTGTAATTGTACTCACCTGTACCCTCTGGCAGTTCATTCCATATATGCATCACCCTTCATGTGATAATGTTACCCCTTGGGTCCCTTTTAAATCTTTACCTCACACCTTAAACTTTTGCCCTCTAGTTTTGAACTCCCCCATCCTAGGGAAAAGACCTCAGTTATTCACCTTATCTATGTCCCTCATGATTTTAGAAGCCTCTGTCAGGTCATCCCTCAGTGTCCTAGGCTCCAGGAAAATAGTCTCAGCCTATCCGGCCTCTCCTTATAACTCAAATTGTCCAGTCTCAGTAACATGCTTGCAAATCTCTTTTGAACCCATTCCAGTTTAATAACATTCTTCCTGGAGCAGGGCACCAATCTTTGCTTTATTTCTATTGTTTCTGCAATGTAGATGTTGAGTTGTGCACGGAGATCATGCAGAGTCCCTATTGTAGTAGACTCTGAATGAACTGCCTGGGAAATTAAAGAACCTGTTGCACGATTCCCTTACGTCTGGAACTCTCCAAATGTATCTATTTTAATCAGCACCTATACCCCTTCCCACCTGGCACCCTATCTCACCCACTCATCTGGCATCCTATCCTCCAGCACACTAATCTCACACTTACCCTGACATACTTATTCTTTCACAGGAGCTGTCTGTGATGCTGGACCTTTAACTTACAGAATATGCCGACTGTGATAAAGGAGCATCCGTGACCTTACCCAGGCTGTGTACAACAAAGAATCTGTCAGAATATCGAGGCTTGTAAATCCTTGAGGGGTATAGATGAAGTGAATTTGCAAGTATCTTTTCCCTTGGGCAGGTGATTGCAAGACTAGAGGGCATATTTTTAAGGTGAGAGGAGAAAGATTTAAAAAAGACTTGGTGAATTGGCCATGCTAAATTGCCCGTATTGTTAGATAAGGGGTAAATGTAGGGGCATGGGTGGGTTGCACTTCGACGGGTCAGTGTGGACTTGTTGGGCCAAAGGGCCTGTTTCCACGCTGTAATGTAATGTAATGTAATCTAATCTAATCTAAGACGTGGGGGCAAATATTTTACACAAAGAGTGGTTCGTATATAGAATGAATGTTCAGAGGAATTGGTGGATGCAGACATAGTTACAATGTTTTAAAAGATATTTGGACAAGGACACGAAAAGAAATGGTTGGAAGTGCAAGTCAGTGGGACTAGTTTAGTGTGGAATTGTGATCAACATGGACTCAAAGATCTGTTTCAGTGTTGTCCGACTCTCTGACTCTCTGATCCATATTCCTGAAGGAGCCCCTTTCAGAATCACCCATCAGAAATGTGGAGCACTTAGCTTGCATATAAAAGCAAGGGGAAGAGTGATAATTTGCGTGAAATTGCCACTCACTCCTTCGACAACCCAGCTTTCCATTTTCCCATCTGAGGCACTTCATTGGAACTGAGAATAATTAGGAATGCTCTGAAGAAGGAAAGGGTTTGTGGAGAAGCACAGATGTGGTCAGTGACGGTGGGGGTAGCAGAAAAGATTAAAGATTTCATTGTGCAACGAGAAAGTGTGAGGTAACAGCACAAGAAACAAAACATATGTTCGGAGGAGGTGTGCATACTTGCTTGCCACATGGGAAAAAAGGAAAGAAGAGAGAAGTGGTTGAATAGGTCAAAGTATTAAAGTAAAATGGAACAACATGAGGACAGATGTTATGTTCAAAAGTTGTTAAACTCAAGGAGGACCCCCCCTCCCACAGACATCTGTAAAATGTTGAGTCAAAACTTATTTTGAGCATCATTGGAACACTGTAGCAGAGCAAGGAGAAAACGTTCAGAGTAGAAATGCCTATCACTTTAGTTCCTTGCCTTAGATCCACACTGACCTTTGACCGGCAATGGTTTTTGAAAGACGCTCAAGATTAGCATGTGGACCAGCATCTCATTTTCAACTGAAACTGTTACAGCCTTCAGAACCACACATTGAGTTTAACAAAAACAGAAATTGCTGGAAAAGCTCTGCAGGTCTGGCAGCATCTGAGGAGAAAAAAGCAGAGTTAACGTTTCAGGACTGGTGACCCTTCCTCAGAACAGAAACATCCGAAAGAAGGGTGACTAGACCTGAAGCATTAATTCTGTTTTCTCCGCGCAGATGCTGCCAGACCTGTTGAGTTTTTCAAGCAATTTCTTTTTTTGTTTCCAGCATCTGTAGTTCTTTAGCTTTTTTTAATTGAGTTTAACAATTTGACCTCTGCCTCTGTTTTGATTTGTGTTGCTTTGCTGTTTTTTTCGTTTGTCTCTTACATCTATTCTGTTGCGTTCTGACGGAAGATATTCAGAATCTGCCATTCACACCTCCCCTGAACAATATTTAAATGTCTCATATCCACTCCTCCTGGTCTTGCATCTTGGGGCCTTTTGTCATAGAGTCATAGGGATGAATAGCATGGATACAAACCCTTCATTCCACTTGTCTATGCTGACCAAATATCCTAAATTAATCTAGTCCCATTTGCCAGCATTTGGCCCATAACCCAGTAAATCCTTCCTATTTATACACCGTCTTTTGAATGCTGTAATTGTACCAACCTCCATCACTTCTTCAGACAGCTCATTCTATACGTACACCATCTTCTGCATGCAAAACGTTATCCCTGAGGTCCCTTTTAAATCTTTCCCCTCTCACCTTAAACCTATGTCCTGTAGTTCTGGACTTCCCTAAACTGTGGAAAAGACCTTGACTATTTACCTTATCCATGCTCCTCATGATTTTATAAACCTCCATATGATCACCCCTCAGCTTCTGATGCTCCAGGGAAAATAGCCCCAGCCTATCAGCCGCTCCCTATTGCACAAGCTCTCCAAACCTGCAAATATCCTTCTAAGTTTTTTCCGAACCCTTCCCATTTAATCTCTTCTGTCCTCTGGTCTATTTCCTTTCCTCTTCCATTTTGTTCTTTCACACCTTTCAGGTGCTCAAAACCTATCATATACCTAACCTTTCCAAGCTCCAATAGAAGGTGATCATTCTGAAAGATTAATTCTTTTGCTTCCACCATTGCTGCTGCCTGACCTATGGAATATTTCTAGCTTTTTTTCCATTTCATTTCGACTTTCCAGCTTCCACAATGTTTTGATTTTGTACTTGGAAACTTGAGCTCAATTAAATCGATAATTAATGATCCAGATTTTAGTGAGGCCTGTGATAAGGTTCAACATGGTCGGCTGCTCTGGAAGTTACATCACAGTGAATCCAGGACGAGATGGCAAATTGGATACACAATCGGCTTGATGGTAGCAAGCAGAGGATAATAGCGGAAAGATGATTGTCGGACTGGAGGTCTGTGACTAGCAGAGTGCCTCAGGGGTCAGAGCTGGTCTCATTGCTGTTTCTTATCTTTCTCAATGATTTGGATGAGAATGTATAAGGCACGATTAGTAAGTTTGCAAATGACACTAAAATAGGTGGTATCGTGGACAGTGAGGAAGGTTATTAGAAATTGCAGCAGGACCTTGATTAGCTGGGGAAGTAGGCTGAGAAATGGCAAATGGAGTTTAAGATAGATATGTGTGAGGTCTTGAATTTTGGAACATCAAATCATGGTGAATGGTAGGACCTCAAGGAGTGTAGTGGAGCAGAAGTACCTTGGATATCAGATACATGGTTCTCTGAAAGTGGAGTCACAGGTAGACAGTAGATAGAAAGCTTTTGGCACACTGGCCTTCATCATTCAGGGCATTGCGTAAAGAAGTTGGGAAGTTATGTTATGGTTGTACAAGTCTTTGGCGAGGCCGTACTTGCAGAATTTTGTTCAGTTTTGGTCACCTTGTTATTGGAAGGATGTTGTTAAACTGGAAAGAGTGCAGAAGGAATTTGCAAGGATGTTGCCAGGACTCAATGGTCTGAGTTATAGGGAGAGGTTGGACAGGCTAGGACATTTTCTTGTGAGCAGAGGAGACTGAGTGGGGTCTTATGAGGGGCATGGATAGGATAAATAGACAAAGTCTTTTCCCTGGGGTCGGGGAGTCCAGAACTGGAGGGCATAGCTTTAGGATGAGAGGGGAAAGATATAAAAGAGACCTAAGGGGCAACTTTTTCACGCAGAGGGTGGTACGTGTATGGAATGAGCTGCCAGAGGATGTGGTGGAGGCTGGTACAATTGCAACATTTAAGAGGCATTTGGATGAGTATATGAATAGGAAGGGTTTGGACGTTAATGGGCCAGGTGTTGGCAGGTGGGACTAGATTGGGTTGGGATACCTAGTCGGCATGGACTGGTTGGACAGAAGGGTCTGTTTCCATGCTGTGACTATGACTCCTAAGTGTCAAGAGTTGGAGAAAGCAACCGATGTGCTGTTAGATATGGGAATCAATGAGCACTTGTTATTTGGGGTTGTATCAATAGAGGGCAGCAGCTCTCCACATTAATGAAATAGTCCAGTACGATCCTGAACTCAAGCGGACAGGGAACATGATTTGGAGATGCCGATGTTGGACTTGGGTGTACAAAGTTAAAAATCACACAACACCAGGTTATAGTCCAACAGGTTTAATTGGAAGCACACTAGCTTTCGGAGCGACGCTCCTTCATCAGGTGATTGTCCGAAAGCTAGTGTGCTTCCAATTAAACCTGTTGGACTATAACCTGATGTTGTGTGATTTTTAACTATGGACAGGGAACAGTTCGTCTACCAGTTCAATTCAACCCAGTCAGAGAGAAAAGAAGTTCGACTCCAGTTTCTATTGAATGAAATTTATGTTTGTGCCAAAAAAATTCACATGTCTAAAGACATTGATTCACAGATTTAATCAAGAATTCCTTGAAATATCTCGACGTTCCCCTTACTTTTGGAGCCACATATGAGAGTCAGAATAAGTGTGATATTAAACAGAGTGCAAGAAAGAGATGTTTTAAATTATGTCGTTTCTTTAGTCATGTACAATGAATACATGGATATGCAACACTGCCTGGCTTGCGTCTAGGATGTTTCAGCATAGACAGCAAGGTATCGAAATGTTAGCTCTCTCTATGGGCTTCAATGCATCTTCATTCTGTTCGGCAAATACTATTGAGAGACAACTTTTTTCTTACTTAACTATATTCCACTGCAGGAATATTGAGAAAGGCGCATTGAAGCTCATGCAGACATCCTAATATGGAGACTAATTGGGAATGTGGACTTCTCGATGTGTTTTGGTAACTGCAATCATTCATTTCTCAGTGGAATATAAAAGTCCACATTTCTGTCGTGTTTTGTTGATTCACCAGCTCTTTACACCTGTGAGGTTCGGTTGAATGTAATTTTTTAATGTATCATCCATCAGGAATTTGCAGCAAAACACTCTCATTTATGTGTGCTGACATAATTAATCACTCCCATAGCATTCTTTGAGGATACTTTAAAATAAACAACTGCAAGTAAGGCGAATGATAATGTGCAGTTGAGCGTAGAGTAATCAGCAGGCTGAAAGATGGTTGAATGATATGGACAGGATAGAGTACTGGGGTTGAATGCAATATAATCTTAAGAAACAGGAGCAGACCGTTCACCCTTTGAATATACAGCTCTACTCGATAAGATCTTGGCTGATCTGATTGTTGTCTTAACTCCCCTTCGCTACCTAATATCAGATTAGATTCCCTACAGTGTGGAAACAGACCCTTCGGCCCTACAAATCCACACCGATTCTCTCCGAAGAGTAACCCACCCAGACCAGTTCTCTCTGACTAATACAGCTAACACTATGGGGGGCAATTTAGCATAGCCAATTCACCTGACCAGCACATCTTTGTGACTGTGGGTTGAAACCGGAGAAAACCCACACAGACACTGGGAGAATGTGCAAACTCCACAGTCACCCAAGGCTGGAATCGAACGTGGGACCCTGGGGTGCTGTGAGGCAGCAGTGCTAACCACCGAGCCACGGTGCCACCTATATTCTAACTGCTCTAAATATGAGACTGTTAAACAATTTCACAAACAGAACAAATTTCTATTGATAAATGAGCTCCTACAAGTGACACCTCACCACTGGTAACCTGCATTCAGCAATTTTAAAATTAAAATGATTGTTTCCCCATAAGGTTTATATTCTGTATTGAGAATAATGACTGCATCGATGCTGTAAGTGTACAGGCTTGTTTTATTTTAATGTTCTTTCATGGTACGTGCCAGTCATTGACAAAACCAGTATTACTTGCCCTTACCGAACGCCCCTTTAAAAGCTAGTGCTGAGTTTGGGTATAGCGAGTACTGGCATTGCTTAAAGTACTAAAAACTAAATAATCATCCCACACGTTCAACTGCAAATTCATGCCTTTACTATTTGGGAGATAAGCAATAGAGATATTGTTAATGGTAAACTTACTTAAATCAATACAAGAAATAAGGAAGTAGATCCAAGAATAAAAGCATATTGCACACACTATGCAGTGGTACTGAGATCAAGCAATCTTTGTTGAATGTTATACAGCCACAAATCCAAATAATTACTTTTCAAACAACCAGACAGTAATCATTATCTGTTTAAAATGAGCTTGTCCGACAGATGACTCCAGAAGGAACTGTGGATGCTGTTAGATTAGATTCTCTACAGTGTGGAAACAGGTCCTTCAGCCCAACAAGTCCACACCGACCCTCCGAAGAGTAACCCACCCAGACCCATTTCCCTCTGGCTATTGCACCTAACACTATGGGCAATTTAGCATGGCCAATTCACCTGATCTGCAGGAGGAAACCAGAGCACCTGGAGAAAACCCACACAGTTACCCAAGGCTGGAATTGAACCTGGGACGTTGGTGCTGTGAGGCAGCAGTGCTAACCACTGAGCCACTGTGCCACAGGAACTAAAACAGAAATTGCTGGAAACGCTCAGCAGATCTGTGAAGAGAAATCAGAGTTAACGTTTTGGGTCCAGTGACCCTTCCTCAGAACAGACCCTACAATTCCCAACTGGTTTCATGCCTTCCCTTGTCTACAGCTTGAATATTTTAAGGCATTTGCTAAAGCATTTCCTTACTGAAGAATTCTCACTGGCATAACCTCAATATTTTGTATAATGAGAAGATGCCCTGAATAAATACCCATCTATTTGTTTCTCTCATCTATTTTTACTCATTTTACTTGAGAGGGCCATGGACCCCTCTACTGCAATCTGTCAAAGGGAGTAAACCATCTTAATGTGAAGTGTTTTAATTTGAATTGTGCAATAAATAGAATTGTGTTCTCTTAGGTATTCTTCTATAGAGTGGGGATGTCACTGGCAAGATAGTCCATTTGTTGCCCAAACCCTTATTGCCCTTGAACTGTTAACAGTGAAGTACATAGTTGTGGGTCTGTCCTCAAATGAAGGCCAGACTAAGTAACGACGGCATTGTTCCTTCCCTAAAGAATATTACTAAACCAGTCTCTTTTTACAATAATTGACAATAGTTTCATGGTCACTATGAACTAATGTAGAGTGCTGGGGACAGCATTGTGGCTCAGTGGTTAGCACTGCTGCCTCACAGGGCTAGGGACCTGGGTTCAATTCCAGTCTTGGGTAACTGCTTGCGTGTCTTCCTGAGTCTTCCCTTGTGCATGGGTTTCTTCCACTGTCCAAACCTATGCAGGTTAGGTGGATTAGCTATGCTAAATTGCCCAGGGATGGACAGGCTAGGTGGATTGAATGCTTTTTGATTGGACTGAATGGCCTGTTTCAACACTGTGGGGGTTCTATGATTGTCTGGGTGGGATTTGAACCCATGTAAAATTTTTATAGGTACTTTGTTTTAATTATCAGACATAATTCCTTTAAAGATCTTAACAAGGCAATCTACAGGAGCAGGCTAAGTTGCTGTGAGCAATCTGTTACACTAAGCTTGAAGAGAATTGAGGTGAAAGTGAGGACTGCAGATGTTGGAGAGTCAGAGTCGATAAAGTGTGGCACTGGAAAAGCACAGCAGGTCAGGCAGCATCCAAGGAGCTGGAGAGTCAATGTTTTATCTGGAATGTGGAGGGGGGAGGCATCAGAGGGGGGGGGGGGGGGGGGGGGGGGGGGGGGGGGCGCGGGGGGGATGGGAAGGCAATAGGATTGAGACAGGCAGCTGACAATATCAGGGTATTTGTTGTCTTGATTTGCTCAACTATAAGAGGCATTCACATATGACTTATCACAGTTACGTTTTCTACAGTGTAACCTGGTATCCTGAAAGGTAGACATTGAGGCGCTCACTCCATTTGGTAATGCATTCTGAGCGGAGGATCTTAATAAGCTGGATGCCGAAGCAGTAAACCAAGGTGTGCCAATCTCACCCAGGAGGTGGGCACTGAGCCTTCTTCTTGCTTCAGTGCCCAGGATGTCAGAAGCAAAGTAAGCACCACTGTGCAAAATGTCCAACTGCCATCAGGATTATTGGAAGCTGGAGAAGCTTGTGTACAAACAGCAGGGATTACTTGACTTAATGGCGAACTGTTGGCTTTGCAGGTCTTTATAGAAGAAACCTTTGACCGAATCTATCACGAGTAAAGGTTTCTTGTCATCATTTAGTGACAACTGACTATATCCATGTGTGTTGTAACTCAAGAGTTAACAGTAAATTTGTGCATCGTATCCATGACTTTTTTTTTTACCTTTATTTATGAAGATGCTTAATTTTACTCAGTTTCTTTCTCGTCCAGTTTAGGTGGTGGTGGTGGTGGTGGTGGGGAGGGGAGTTTGGTTGCCAACTCGTGTTATCATGTGGCTTTGAAGCAAACAAAAAAACCTCAGCAGTCTCTCAAGTTGACTCAATGACCTACCTTGCTTAGAATGAAAGTTTTTGGGTCAAAAAATAACAAGAAAACTGGTGAGAGAGAGAGAAAAAAAAGCTGAAATCAAAGCCCACAGCCTGCCTCCACACACTACATCAGGCAGCACCAGGGAATTTTAGAATCGTCACAGAACTTCCCCTGGGTCGGACAATAAAACTCAAAGTCGCGTTTCCAACACACAAAAGTTGCTATCTGCAGACTGGCCGCTCCCTTTTGTTTTATTAATCTCCACTTTTCCCTTCCCCCTCCCCCACTCCCCTCCCCCATCCCCACCCCTCCCCATACCCCCCTCCTCCCAAACTTGGTCATCGAGCCTGCCAGATGGACGAGCTAATAGACATGAGGGGGACTGCAGCCCGAGGGGTCGCTATCCAACCTCAGAGAAGGAGCTTTCCCTTTGCGATTTTCAACGGTTTGCTCACTGTGATCTGCCTGGCGACAGCGGCGCTTCTGTTGTGCAAGCTGCCGCAGCCCGCACCAATCGACGTGGTAAGTACAGCGGCTTCTTCGCTTCGGACTGTTCAGTGTACATTTAAAAGCATTGCTCCCAGCTCTCTGCACCGTTTACTTTCTCTCTGCCTCCACTCGCTTCCCTCCCCAAACAAGAAACAATTTCACTTGTAAAATTGTGCAATGTCATTTGAAAACGCTCACTCATGATTGACATCATGAACGCAGCGTTCATAAGAGTGGAAACGGGTGCAGCGAACGAGGTCACGGAGGGATTGTTTAAATAAATAGAAATGTATCAAATAACCGAGTTACGCGGAGATGCGAGGGTCAGTCCCGTTGCAAACCGGAGATGAGATGTATGGAAGTTGGATTTTACTGAGGGACGGACGCCGAGGGGCTTTGCTGAATGTGTTTTGTGGTTTCGGGCGACCTTGTCCAAGTGCACTTTGAGCTGATGGTGAATTGTTAAGCAAGAATCTGGTGAATGGCAGGCCGCGAGAGTGACCAGATTGTGGTCGCTCGACGTTTTGTTGGGGGAATTGTTCATCACCGCAGATAGAGAGGGATTGAACACTCGCTACTGAAGGGAATGAATAACTTTTCAGTGAAAGAGGAGGAATTGGTCGGTGTATCAGTAAGAGAGAGAGGAATTTATCACTGTGCAGTCAGGGAGAGGAATTGATCACTGTGCAGTCAGTGAGAGAGGAATTGATCACTGTGCAGTCGGGGAGAGGGAATTGATCACTGTGCAGTCAGGGAGAGGGAATTGATCACTGTGCAGTCAGGGAGAGGGAATTGATCACTGCGGTGAACTGAAAATGTGTTGCTGGAAAAGCGCAGCAGGTCAGGCAGCATCCAAGGAACAGGAGAATCGACGTTTCGGGCATAAGCCCTTCATCAGGAAGAAGGGTTTATGCCCGAAACGTCGATTCTCCTGTTCCCTGGATGCTGCCTGACCTGCTGCTTTTCCAGCAACACATTTTCAGCTCTGATCTCCAGCATCTGCAGTCCTCACTTTCTCTCAATTGATCACTGCGGTCAGGGAGAGGGAATTGATTACTGTCCAGTGAGAGAGAGGGGAATTGATCACTGTGCAGTCAGGGAGAGGGAATTGATCACTGTGCAGTCAGGGAGAGGGAATGATCACTGTGCAGTCAGGGAGAGGGGAATGATCACTGTTCAGTAAGAGAGTAGTTGATCGCTGTTCAGTGAGAGAGGGGAATTGATCACTGTGCAGTCAGGGAGAGGGGAATGATCACTGTGCAGTCAGGGAGAGGGGAATTGATCACTGTGCAGTCAGGGAGAGGGGAATTGATTACTGTTCAGTGAGAGAGAGAGGAATTGATCACTGTGCAGTCAGGGAGAGGGGAATTGATTACTGTTCAGTGAGAGAGAGGGGAATTGATCACTGTGCAGTCAGGGAGAAGGGAATTGATCACTGTGCAGTGAGATAATAGTTGATCGCTGTTCAGTAAGGAATAGGAGGAATTGATCACTGTTCAGTGAGGGAGAGGAATTGATCACTGTGCAGTCAGGGAGAGGGGAATTGATCACTGTTCAGTGAGAGAGAGAGGAATTGATCACTGTTCAGTGAGAGAGAGAGAGGAATTGATCACTGTTCAGTGAGAGAGAGGGGAATTGATCACAGTTCAGTGAGAGAGAGAGGAATTGATCACTGTTAGTGAGCGAGAGAGGAATTGATCACTGTTAGTGAGAGAGTAGTTGACCGCTGTCCAGTGAGGAATAGGAGGAATTGATCAGTGCCCAGTGAGGAATGGGGGAATTGATCACTGTCCAGTGAGGGGGGAATGGGAGACTGATCGCTGTCCACACATTGTCGGACATGCACAATGGCCGGCCCCTGTGAACGAGGCGGGGTGGGGCCGCTGCATTGAGCTGGCGCCCTGTCACCGCGCGGCCAGTGGCGAGCGGCGGCTCCTCCCTCATGCAGCTTTGTCTCAGCGGCTGCAGTGTTCCAGCGGAGGGAGGGAGGGAGGGAGCAAGCCAGTCACCGCTCTGGCACCAGATCTGTGAGGGATGCCCACGCACCCCACCCAGCCACCTCCCGGGCTACCTTTCTGCTTCCTTCCGAGAAAGGGGGGGGGGGGGGGGTCTCCGAATGAGCCCCCATGTAGATCCCCGGCGTCATGTCAACGCAGCCGCTTCGCTCTGGTTCACCGCAGCATCTGAACTCGCTCACACACCGGCGCAGCGTGTTGTCAGCGTAAGTTAGGCTTGGGAATATAGGATGTTTGAGGGATAAGCTTGTGTTTTTTTTGAGGGGGGAGATGGGGGTGAAGGGGAATCTTGGAGGGTGGTGGGGTGGAGGGAGGAGATTATGTTTTGATCTCTTTTTTTAAAAAAAATAAATTGCATGTGCTGCTCCTTCTCTTCCCCGGGACAGTTAAAGGGGTGACAGAGCTAGCCAGCTGCTTTCAGAGATGTCCTGGGAAAGGAGATTTGGGGTTCCAAGGCGGAACAAAACAAAAGGGGGACTGCTCAGTGCAAAAACACACACACACGCACCTAGCCGAGGCTTCCGGGGTGTTTCAGAAGCAAGTGAGGCCGGCGGGTAGATGACCAGGGCCCACGGGACGGTGGCTTTCCCCTATCTCGAGTCTTGAGGTCGCTGGTGCACCCAGCACCATCAGGGCGAACGCGCCCGGTTTCTCGCCCACCCAAGCTGCCGAGGGGGCAGCGCTTCAAGATTGAAGGAGGGAACGACTTGCATTTGCCTAGCGCCGTTCAGCCTCTCCGCACGCCGCCGCCCAAAGGGACCTGCATTTACGCCGCGCCTCCTTCCAGGAACGCCAGAGGGAATTTGTGTTATTTTTTTGAAAAGACGGATGAAAGGGGGAGCTTTCGAAATGCGCCCACTGCCGCTACCTGGGACCTTGCAGTAGGCAGTCGCCGCACAGCAAGATCCCACAAATTACCGCTGAGGTAATGCCTGGGTTTCCTCTTCGTGGATGTTGACGTAGCCACCGCCATTAGCCACCGTACGTGGGAGAACTCTCTCCTGCTTTTGCTGAAACTAGGACTGTGCGATCATGCCTACTCCAAATGTTGCCACTTCTAACAAGAGAGCAGTCCTTCTATACTGCCCTGGACTGTCCGCATGGATTTGTTCAGGTTTCTGGGGTGGGACTCACAGGCCGAATCAACTGAGCAGGCGAGAGCCACTGACTCAATCTGAAAGCTTTAGGGTTAGGAGACTTATCTCTGAATGTTGCACTGAAACAATGTCAGTGTGTGTGCATTTTGTGTTGAATGCATGATACTTATCTATGCTCCATCTCCTTGCTCCCCTCCCCACCTCACTCACTTACCCCCTGACATTCCCCTCACCACCTCAATCACTGCCCCCTCCCCACCTCACTGACTACCAGCTGACACTCCCCTCCCCACCTCACT
>NC_057720.1:78457015-78476432 GCF_004010195.1 Chiloscyllium plagiosum | reverse complement strand
GACCCCATTCCCACCTCACTCACTGACCCCCCTGACACTCCCATCCCCACCTCACTCATTGTCCCTTGACATTCCCCTCCCCACCTCAATCTGCCCCACCCACCAGTCCATTCAGTTTGTTCCCTTATCATTGCTGGTTTGTGTGCCATTTCACTTGGTGTCCTTATCACTACCTCTCCTTCTCAGTGTACACCATTGAACTTTAATAAACAAAACCTCTTCTTTAACTGTTTTTGTGCAAACTTCAGTTTTGGTCCAATTCTAGTGTCTTTTGATGAAGATCTGTGACCCTCGGTGTGCTGGCAATGATGGCACGGGCACAGTGATTCCCTCTGCAGTTAGTGCACCCCCAAAAATAATACTGGCAGCTAAAGCAGCCTCATCAGTTTTTTGCTCCTGCTAAGTGGAGTGTAAAGATCATGGAATTCCAGGCTTTGCTTCAGGTCATGTCTGGGCCCCCCCCCAACCCTCCCACCCCTGCCAGCTCTATGACCATTCATCTGATCTATTCCAACCCCAGCTGTCTCCACCACTACTAGAGAACACTGCTGAGCTTTGCACATCCCTGTCTTCTTTCATGCTAATGTTGTTCTTGCATTGCTTAGACCTTAAACAATCAGAAATTCCTTCCCTAAACCTCTCTGTCTCTCAATACCCTTTTTCTCTCTTTAACACTTCAGAGAACCTCTTGTAATTTTTTGGGCACCTATCGTAATAGCGCCACGTATGTCTCAGTGTGAAACATTATCTTATTGTGCTGCTGTGAAGTGCTGAGGAATGTTTTACTACGGTAAAGCGACTACTTAAATGTGGTTTCCTTCCAAAGCAATGCAACATGTGGTAATCTCGGCTGGGTTCCAGGTTTGACTCAGTCTAGACTGATAGTAGTTGGACTACAGGCGAAGCTAAAATTGGCTTCAGCGTCCAGGATTCCTGGTGGTGATCGGCATTCATTTATTCCTGCTGTAAAGCATATGCACAGTCAAAATTGGATTAGTGACAATGATGATTAACTTGCTAACACTTATCCTGAAAGATCAAGAATATCCCTGTGTCTGCAAGTCCATATTCCTGCAAGAGTCAATAGCTTTGGAAGGAAGGCTTGGGTCTGTGAAATACTTTCTGCTTTACATTGTATTCTTTTGTTGAATTAGTATAAGGCCGGCATGACTTAAAAGAGAACATTTCCTATATTGGCATGTCCCCAATTATTTCACAACCAAGACGTCACTTTGACGTGTGGTGTTGGTCGGGGTGCGGGGCGAATGCAGCTGCTCTCAGCGACGTTCACACACCACATTGTGGGAAACCATCCTGACAGTGTTTCATGGAGATTTGAATGTTCTGAAGACTGGGAGAATTCCTCTTCTGTTCCTCGATTGAATCTTTCTTGTCTGCGTGGGTAGGTCTCTGTTGAGCACCTAATCTGAGTGACTGTCTTTTTGACAGTCCGGCTCTCCTCGGATTATGTGTTCCATTTTGAGTAATGGATCTTAAATTCACGACCTTTGGATTCAGGGATATGACAACTAGTGTACCAAAGACTGGCAATTGAGATGTGACCGGACTCTGTTAACAAAGTCTCTCTGATCTTTCAGCATCCATAATTTATATGTAACACATACCAAGATGTAACTGGTACTAATTCACATTTTTTGTTTCCTAGAAATCTACCTTGTTTGTTATCCACGCCAAAGTAGATGGCAGTAAGTATTCAAAAATATTCAATCTAAGACACAAATCTCAAAACATTTTCAATGCAGGGTTTTTTGTTTAATACAAAAGAGAATGTATAACATCCAATGTGAAACATTTTGTTCTGCCTCACAGCGGAATTTTAATGTCAGTCTGGATGCATGAGGCAAAGTCTCCATAGAGTTAGTAGAAGGTATTTCATATGAAGATTAAAGCAACATTTCTTTTATTGAATGATTCTCAATGCAAACCTCCTCAGAATGTCCCACAGAAAATGAAGCTGTGAATGCACAGAAAATGTATTCAAAATATGTATGAGGAAAATATGATTATTCTAAAGGTTTTCCATAACTTGGCTTATGCTATGTTCAGCTCACCTGGAATTGGGGATAGAACTGGTTTTCACTGAAGTTTCCTAAATTGGAGAATCTTCTCACCTTCTTGTCCTTCTTTTCCTCTTATAGCCTCAGAGGGCAAGGTCAAGTTGAACTCCAAGAGCTCCTGGGTAAGGAACAACACCATTGTGGTTCCATGTGATGGCATTTATTTGGTTTATGCACACATAAGCAGCCAAAATAACCATGCACCAAGGTTTAAAATCATGAAGAAGGGAACTCCTGACAGTGTTGAAACGTGGCACCTCGTGGATGCTAAGGAGAGCAGCCCCATGGCAATGTCTGAGCTGCGCATTAACGAGAGCATTTACATGACACTCGAGCTGTCCAGTGAAACTTTCGATCAGGCGGAAAGCTATCTGGGGATCGCTTTGCTTGAAGTCTTGCAAAACGTAAAGAGCTGCCGACAGCTACTTTCAAGGAAGTCGTAAAGAAGAACAAGATTGGAACATGTGCTCTTTAACTGCATCGTATGGGAAATGTCATGTTCTACCATGAGGCGAATGGGAACGATGCGGATGAAGTGTACATTGACTCAGAAGGCTATTTTGAAATGGACAAAAAGTTGAATTTAGATCACATTGGCTGGTGTGGTAAGAAGTGAATTGAGGGGGAAAGGACTGGCTAATTCTGGATAAGGAATGCTGGCTGCTCAATTGCATTGTTGATGAAGATAGAGACCTAATAGGGATTAATTGGCACAATGTTTAAAGGAAACAAATCGATATCTGATGTGAAATAGAGTTCTAGAAATATTTAATAAACACAGTCATTTTTTTCTAAGGGTGTGTGGGGTGGAAACTCATGACCACCCTAAAATATGAGGTCAACAATGGATGTTGCAGAAAGTCTCCCAAATGGAGCAATTGGACATGGACTCTGAATAGAGCTTGATGGGCTGTATGGCCTTTTTCCTTTGGTTTTTCCTCAGTGTCCTGAGTAATACTTATCTCACAGCCAATGTAATTTTTTAAAACAAAGGTTTGCCTGTTCAATATCTCATTGCTGTTTGTGGAATCTTGTGGTGCATTTCTTACATTATTGCAATGACTACTCTTCAGAAAGTAATAAATGGGTTACAAGGCACTGTGAGGCATTTAACTGTGGGACACTGTGGCACACTATGTAAAGGGAATCCCTTTTTTTTGCTTGTTCTCCATTGTCATTCTCAGACACACAATTGGGATGGCAAGAAGGCAGGAGGTTCTGAGAGCTTGTTCTCTTTCATTTCAGAATGTAAAGCTTATTTCACCCATCCTGCTCTCAGACCAAGTCTATATATTCGTAATATGGGAGGAGGGGTGAAATGTTCGATTCAGGGTTAATTATGAGATTTTCTTTTTAAAAAGTGTACAATTTTTACTACTTGTTATTGTATAATGAAATACATGATGCCGAGTATTTTGTCTTCACTGAGGGATTGGCACCATATCAAGAAAGTGACCAAATTGGTTATGTTCGTTCTCTAATCTGTTCTTTGCACATCTCTAGTTTTAATACTGCACTATTGAATGTCTTGCCTAGTCTTTAAGAGTAAAATAAATGCTGTCGGTCCCTTTTAATTGACCAAAATGAATGATTGAGGCTGATTACACACAATTCTCAAGTCCACGTGTGTTGAGGGAGGAAAATTATAATCTTTATAAATACCCAGTCTATGATTATATCTTACACTTGCAATATTCAAGGGACAGACAACAGACAAATATGTCCATTGGAATATAGATTATTTGATTGATATTTGTATTTATTTATTGCATGTAAAGTAGTTATTTAACGGGAAAAGTAATGTGGCTTTTGAACAAGAAAATTTAATGTTTTGATATTGTAACTAACTTTATTTTTTACATGAAACTGTTTTGTACTGTTTTAACATGTTCAAATAATAAAAAGACAAGATCCATATATTCTTGAGATATACTCATTTGACAAATGTAAGTGAAAATAACATGAATGATAAATTGAGACATGTTTTGGGCAAAAGCAACATAGAAGCCAGCATGAAGATAATCTGTGTGGATGATCACCATGGAGCAAGTCTCAAGTTGGTGTTGATCTGTAAGAAGAAAGGGAGTTGACTGATTTGAGTAAATTCAGACTATCATGTTTCCGTAATAGGTAACATTTTAAAACCAACAATTCTATAACAGGACAATGAACATGGTTACATATCCGTCTGTGTGAAAAGCCTTTGCCACTTCCAGCACTCCTAGGAACTCCTAGTCCTCCTTTGATTTGTTCCTATTTGAATTAGGCAGCGATTATAACACGAGATGAAACCTAACATCTCCTATATGGGTCAGTGTTAAATTCTGATTGATAACGTTTGTGAAAATCATCATGAGATATTTTGCCAAGCAAGAGGCATTTCATAAATGCAAATTATTGTTGTCAAATGACTGAATGTTGCACATCTTTTACACTCCAACCAAATTATATCATTAGTCAATCACAGGAAATGTGACTGCACATAGCTGACGCGTGATAACAGAATGCCAGCTGATTACACAAGAGCGAAATACTGTGGATGCTGGAAGTCAGAAGTAAGAACAGGAAACAGTGGAAACACTCGGGGGGGTTGACAGCAAATCTCAAGTGACTGGCAGAGTTAATATCTCAGTTCAACGACCGAGTACTGATGAAAGATTATCACCCGAGATATTAACACTTGGTTCCCTCTCCACAGAGGGTGCCAGAGCTGATGAGCATTGACAATATTTTCCGTTTGTATTTCAAATCACAAAGTTCCGCCTAAACGTGGTTGCTTCCATTTACTGCCACTTGTGATGATGGTATGTTAGAATCCTGCAATACTGTGGGTGTTTGTTTTTTTTCAGCTTTTAATTCTAAAAAAAAGGACTGCTACAGAGACAGAGTAACTGCAGGTGTAAATTCATTGGCTAGGAGGCAACAATTAGCTGTGCAACCAATGGAGTGAAACACCTAAAGGTGTCAAACTTTAAACAGAGAACGCGTGACTTGAGATATGAGGAGGTTGACGAGCACTCACTGTTCCTGTGGCTGAGAGTCACCTCTTGCAGAAATTCCTTCCAGGAATAACAGAAAAGAGGTTACAAGAGAGCTATAAAGCTAGTCTGCTTTTTTAAATTAGGCTCATTGGCTAGTTGGACCTCTTTACTGTGGGAGGCACAAATTGAGAACAGCCAGCAAGCATCCCTGCACTGCATTTGACTAAAGAAAGGTTTTAGCATACTCCCAATAGAGTCATAGAAATGTACAGCATAGAAACAGACCCTTCAGTCCAACTCGTCCATGCTGACTAGATATCATAAACTAATCCAGTCCCATTTGCCAACACTTGGCCCATATTCTTCTAAACCCTTCCTATTCATATATCCATCCTAATGCCTTTTAAATGCTGCAATTGTACCAGCCTCCAACACTTCCTCTGGCAGCTTATTCTATGCATGCACCACCCTCTGTGTGAAAAGGTTGCCACTTAGGTCCCTTTTATATCTTTCCCCTTATACCCTAAACCTATGCCTCTAGATTTGGACTCACCCACTAACCCTAGAGAAAAGACCTTGTCTATTTATCCTATCCATGCCCTTCATGAATGGCTCTGATGCTCCAGGGAAAACAGCCCCAGCCTATTAAGCCTCTCCCTCTAGCTCAAACCCTCCAAACCTGGCAACATTCCTGTAAATCTTTTCTGAACACTTTCATATAACCTTCCGATAGGAAAGAGACCAGAATTGAAAGCAATAATCCAAAAGTAGCCTAACCAATGTCCTGTACAGCCACAACATGACCTCCTAACTCCCATACCCAATGCTCTGACCAATGAAGGAAAGCAAACCAAATGCCTTCTTCACTATTCTATCTACTTTCAAGGAACTATGAGCCTGCACTCCAAGGTCTCTTTGTTCAACAACACTCCCCAGGATCTTACTTTTAAGTGTTAAAATTTGCCTTTCCAAAATGCAGCACCTCACATTTATCTAAATTAAATTCCATCTGCCACTCCTCACCCTATTAGCCTATCTGATCAAGATCCCATTGTACGCTGAGGTAATCTTCTTCACTGTCCACTACACCTCCAATGTTGGTGTCATCTGCAAGCTTACTAACTATATCTCCTATGTTCACATCCACATCGTTTATATAAATGACAAAAAGCAGTGGACCCAGCACCGATCATTGTGGCACACCGCTGGTCACAGGCCTCCGATCTGAAAAGCAACCCTCTACCACCACCCTCTGTCTTCTACCTTTGAGCCAGTTCTGTATCCAAATGGCTAGTTCTCCTTGTATTGCATGAGATCTAACCTTGCTAACCAGTCTCCCATATGGAACCCTGTTGAATGCCTTACCGAAGTCTATATAGATCATGTCTACTGCTCTGCCCTCATCAATTCTCTTTGTTACTTCTTCAAAAAATTCAATCAAGTTCATGAGACATGATTTTCCACTCAAAAAGCCATGCTGACTATCCCTAATCAGTCCCTGCCTTTCCAAATACATTTAAATCCTTTCCTTCATGATTCCCTCCAACAACTTGCTCACCGGTCTATAGTTCCCTGGTATTTCCTTACAACATTTCTTAAATAGTGCCCACTATTTAATGCTGCAAGACAGTTTAAAAAAATAAATCAGTACTCGAGAATCTCAGCAAATCTGCAGAAATAAGGATTGTGAAACAGACTTTCGCTACCTTTCTCAATGCAGGTGAAATCTTGCAAATTCTTCAATAACCTTCAATTTTCAGAAGTTCAGCTTCCAATTCTTCCTACCGTTAATCATCCATTCTTACAGAACATTTCAGAGACTGATTAGTTTTAGCCTTTATCCCTTTGGACTCATCTCATATTTCCGATCTGTGTCGTGTTGCTAATTCTTCTCATCTTTGGTAAATAATAAATTCACTTTTTATTAACTCAAGAAAGCCTGGTTACATTGGCTCTTGTTAAAACAGGTCAGGGAGGTATTCTCATGGGAAGGGATCTGTTTTAAATCAACACCCAAGGGGGAGGGTGGACAAAGAAGTGGAGCCAGATCATGAGTCCTCAACAAGGTACTTGAAGTGGTAAGGTATCTCATCTGGAACGACAATGAATTGCAAAATGTTACTTAGGGTATAGTAGCTAGTGCAATAACTGTAGATTGCCATAACAGTCTTTATCTGGCTCCTGGTACTCACTGTAATCCCACATTTTCAAGCCTAAAATTTAATTTTTAATTTCAAGTTGTGTGAAGATTTTTCTATAAATTATAATTCATATTTTTTGCAGTGAATTAGTCTGTATTAACCAGTTTCATATCTCTGTATTATAGCTTTTTTCGGTAATAGGTACATCTTAGCTATTTAATAATCCGCAGTTCCCACACAGAAACAGTAATTTATTTTTGCTACAATCATTTTCCCTTTTTAACTGACATAATATTTTAACTCTGGACATCTTTTTATGCAAATACCTTAAAATCATATGAATCTTCACTTCACATGTCCCTGTCCTGCTCTCAAATTAGACTTTCACTTAAATAGGTAGATCCATTTCAAGTAAAGATGAGACTTTTAAAAAAATGTACATATTTATTATATCGTATTCTGTAATGAGGTAATTGATTAGTTTATGTTCCAGACAAGGCATCTGCCCCACTCATTTACTTAAGTTCTCCTGGCTAATGGAATCTTACGTAACCAAATAAATCGGCTCCGTTTGGGGAGGCAAAGACCTAGTGATATTATCATTGGACCCATTTCAACTCCACCTCCCACTCCGCCAAGGATATGCAAGTCCTGGGCCTCCTCCACCCCCAAATCCAAGGTACCCGATGCCTAGAGGAAGAACACTTTCTCTTCCGTTTTGGGACCCTCCAACCACACGGCATCAATGCCGATTTCACCAGTTTCCTCATCTCCCCTCCCCCCATCTTATCCCAGATCCAACCCTCCAACTTGGCACTGTCGTCTTGAACTGTCCCACCTGCTCATCTTCCTTCCCACCTATCAGTTCCACCCTCCGCTCCGACCTATCACCATCATCCCCTCACCTTCATCTTCCCCTCCAGTCCCACCCCTTTCCTATTAATCTCTCAGCCCCCTTGGGTCCCACCTTCTCCCCCCAACACACCATACCCCTCTCCTCTCCCTCCCAGCCCCCCACTCCCACAGTCCTGATGAAGGGCCTCTGCCTGAAATGTCGACTCTACTGCTTCTCGGATGCTGCTTGACGTGCTGCGCCTTTCCAATGCCACAGGTTTTGACTCTTAATCCAGAGAGAAAGTGAGGACTGCAGATGCTGGAGATCAGAGCTGAAAAATGTGCTGCGCTTTTCCAGCAACACATTTTCAGCGTCTCCTGCTCCTTGGATGCTGCCTGACCTGCTGCGCTTTTCCAGCAACACATTTTCAGCTCCTTAATCCAGAGACTCAGGTAAACTTCTGGGAACACAGTTTGAATTCTGCCATGGCAGATGGTGCAATTTGAATTCAATAAAAAAAGAATTTGGAATTAAGATCACCAAGAATCCATTGTCAATTATAAGGAAAGACCCATCTGGTTCACTAATGTCCTTCAGGGAAAGAAACTGTCATCCTTACCTGGTCTGGCCTCCATGTGATTCCAGACCTACAGCAAACTCTTAACTGTCCTCTGGGCAATTAGGGATGGGCAATAAATGCTGGCCTAGCCAGTGACGGACTCATCCCATGAATGAATGAGAAGAAATTCTAACATTGGACTGGGCTATGTCCGAGAAGACAGATTAGCATTGTGGAAGAAGGTTTTCTGATTCCACGATCAATGGGTTCCTACGGCCAGTGAAAATATAAAACAATCAGAATGAGGAGCTAGACTGTTGTAATTTTCACAAGATGTTAAGTGCTCAGCTCCAAGTTAACTGGGGCGTGACATTTTGTCCTTTGGGGTTGATCCAGAAGGTGGAGCACTCCACTACAGCAGGATGTTGAAAATAGTGGGATGGATAAAAAGAAGTAACATTCTTTATTTGGGTGGGTCATTGTTAATCACACACACATCAACGTACATTGATGGTTGTGCATTGCCTTCAACTTGTGAGGACCAACAGCCCAAAGGAAATTGTCATGTAGACCATTTCAGATTAAGATGAGGAGAAATTTCTTCATTGAAATTGTTGTGAATCTTCCCTACCCTCAAGGCTGCACTGAATATAGTTACAGGTGAGATAGACAGATTCTTGATCTTTCAAAGAATCTTGAGATATGGGTAGCAGGCAGGAATAGAATCAAAGCCAATGACCATTCTTAAATCTATTAAATTGTCGAGGTTGGCTGATTTGGCTTACTCCTGCTCCTATTGCTCTGTTTTTTCAATGCTATTTTGCTCAACTATTCCACACATTATCAAACACCACTCTGGCAAAGCAATTTCTGTTGAGTTCTTTTTTGGGTTTATTCGAGATTATTATTTAGGGTCCCTAGTTTTTTTTTATCCCCTACATTCGGAAACAGCTTCTCTACATCTACTCTTCCACCATTTTATAAAGTTAAAAATCACACAACACCAGATTATAGCCCAACAGGTTTAATTGGAAGCACACGAGCTTTCGGAGCGTCGCTCCTTCATCAGGTGATCCACTATCACCCGATGAAGGAGCGACGCTCCGAAAGCTAGTGTGCTTCCAATTAAACCTGTTGGACGATAACCTGGTGTTGTGTGATTTTTAACTTTGTACACCCCAGTCCAACACCGGCATCTCCAAACCATCATTTTATAAACCCATGTTAAGTTATATTTCACTCCTGTCCCAGAGAAAACAATTCCAAGCTGTTCATACTATCCTGCTAGTTAATCGACATTTTTGAATTTCTAACAATGCTTGTTTTGAAACGCCATAGATCATAAGATGTATATTTATAAAAAGCAGAGATGAGACTAGATTAGACACAGTTTTGTTGGGTGGGGAAGCAGTTGGGAATATTTTAACCTCGTTATGTGAGGAACTGACAGAGAAAGATTGGCATCCCATTTTACACCCACTTTATATTCCACTCACTCATAGGAATTCACATTGCATGTCAGTAAGATCTTCCAGAAATACCCTACATACATTTATAATTAAGCCATGTTTGTTTTGGCAAGACAGGCAAAAGCTGGTATGAAAAATATAATTTTGCAAAAAATAGAAAGGCATATTGACATGAGAAGGAACAGCAAATCGGGCTGTCCCTTGGGCTTAACACAAAAAAAATGTGCTTGCCTAATATTATTGCAACATCTCAAACTCACCAGCCTACACTTTTCACAACACTAGTACTCTGCAGAAAACCCTTCACCTATCAGGAGGTGGACAGTAATCAGTCCTTGTGCATGAGTCACAGAAAGTTAGTATGTAACTTGTTAATAAGGATGGCAGATGGAATTTTGATATCGATCCCTAAGGGAATGCAATATAAAAGTAAGGAATTATTGCTGCAACTGTACGACATTAATGAGACTACTGCTTATGTGAGGAGGGATATAATTGCTTTGGAGGCCGTTCAGAAGAAGCTCATTAGATTGATTCCAGAGGTGAGGAGTTTATCTTTGAAGAGAGATTGAGCAGTGTAGGCTTTTGCTCTGTAGAGTTTAGAAGAATGAAAGGAGATCTAATCGAATCTATGAGATGCTAAAGGGGATTGACAAAGTAGATGTGGAAAGGATGTTCCTCACGTGGGACAATCTGAAATGAGAGCTCATTGTTTTATGACAACAAGTAGCAGATTAAAACAGAGATGTGGAAGAATTACTTCTCTCAAAGAGACATGAATCTGTGGAATTCACTACCCCAGAGTGTGGTGAATGCCAGGACATCAAGAAGTAGATGGATTTATAACCAGTAACTGGTTGAAGGGTTATGGGGAGCAGACAGCTGCTCTCTTGCTATAAATGCTAACAATCCATTAACCTTCTTAATAGCTTGCTGCACCTGCATATTGGTGATTTATCAGCTAGGACACCTAAGTCCCTTTATATCTCTACACTTTATGACCTCTTACCATTAAGATATACCCAACACATCTGTTTCTCCCACTAAAGTGGATAACCTCATATTTTTCCACATTATACTAAGTCGCCATGGGGATCTGCAGAGCCATGGACATGGTTAGAGGGCACATGTGTACGAGTGACCATGGGGAGGTATGGAGAACATTTGGTTGGCATTGATGGGGCCTGGACCACGTGTCAGGTGTGAGGAATGTTCTATATTTTGTTCCTTTATTTCACTTTTTGTGTTGGGGTGGGCACAGTGCTGGAAGCTCCAGGTAGGTGCACATCTTGCTTCAGTAAACGGCAGCTGTCTCAGCTCTTCCTGAGTTACCTGCCCCAACCTCCAATCCTGTGGCCTCTCCTCCCCTGCCAGAACAAAAATGAGGACTCTGGCACTGTCTCATCTCCTCAGTAGTGCCGACCTAGATTACATGCTTAAGGTTCTGAAGCGAAATTTGAATACACAACATTATGACTCTGAAGTGAGTGTCCTACTGCTGTATTTCAGATGATGCAGTTAGTTACCTGTTCCAGGCCCAGAACCTTTAAGACACCAGGCAGATGGGTATCCTGTGTTGATTTTGTTTGTCCAGTATTTTAAGCAGATTCCATAAAATATATGGATAAATTGAATGCGCTATGAAGTGCAATCATTGGGAATAATGGCGAAAATGCAGGAAACTCGCCCCCCCCCCACCCCTCCACTCTGCTGCTAAACAAAACCATGACATACTTCCAGATCAAAATGCATCCCTTTGGTCGGAATTTTCAGAGGCATATTATCAAAGCAAAGAGGAAGATTCAGAATAAGAACCTACAGAAATGAATAGAGTTGGTGACGAAAAATGAGAAAAACACAACTTTTGATAGATGCTTGAGAGCCTTTCTGTACATTCCCCGTACTCATATTCGGAAAGGTATAAATGGCCACAGATACTTTCAAATCCTTTTAGAAAGTTGAGCACCAAATTCAATGACTCGCGTTCCTGACTAGCCTCAACTTTATCAATTGCATTCATTAACTCACTCCCACTCTGATAGGTTTTTGATAATTTTCAATGATTTTCAATCCTTTAATTTTACTGAAAGGTTGCAATCATTCCTTTTAGCTTTCGCCTTACAGATACAATAAGAATTTAGTGCTCATGAGGGAACACAGTCAAAATATTGTACAGCATCTGTATTGGGCTAGCACATCCTTGTATCTATCAAGTATTTTAATTTCATTAAGCAACAACCTTAACTGAACAACTGGCCGATGGCTTGGATTGATTGAGAGAGCCAAACATTAGACATTAGCAGGGGAAAACTAAGCATTTCATGCCAAACGACTCTTCCACTACTCCAAACAACAGCAGATGTCACATGCTAAAGTCATTGCACGTGAAGTATGGATGGACAGATCCAAAATACAACTTTTTCCATGTTAACATAATTTCCAACCAGTGAAAACCTGGCTGTTTTGAACTTGCACTTAACTCCAAAATGGATTCATTGCAGCTGGAAATATGGAAGCAGAAGACGTTATGCATAAGATGCCAAGCTTACAAATGCTAATTCAACAATGGTACCACACGGCCCCTCTTCTCCCCTCCACCTGCCTCAGCTTTCCCTTGCAACTCTTCCCTCTGTGAAATCTAAATTCACTAGTTCAGCAGTTAACTGCCAATTGCCATCTCAGAGGACCTTCCCAATCAAGACTCCATATGCAGTGATATTTCTCTTGCACATCTTCGAGTGTAGTTAAGTACAAAATGCACATGGAGAAGACCTAACACAGGCTGCATAATGGTATGTGGAACACCACTATCCAGAATGTAAGTGTGTCCTTTGATTTCCCATCAGCTGCTATTATAATTCTCTGTCCTTCACCCACCACTCTGTTTTTGGACTCCCAACATTGCTCTGATGAAGACGAACGTAAGCATGAGGACCAGTCACTCCCTCTTCCTAGTGTCTCCATGGTGGAGTTAATGACTTTAGACATTACCCACTACTCCTATGCTTTCAGAAGGCAGTTGTTGATAATGCATTAGAGCCAGTACAAGTGGTAGAAGTTGGTAGGGTTGTCTATCTATGGAATCTATTCATCTTCCTTCCAACACATCTGGAGGCCAGGATAAATATTTCCATTTATATCTCATTTCCCAAAGATTTCTGCTCTTCTGCTATCTCTCTGTAACTACTTACACTCTCGTTGAGCCTTGGAAGGTGGATTGGATCATCAGATGGGCAGCAAAAGAGGAAAAGAAAAGAACCTTCCATGTAAAGTGTGGCAAAGGGTTTTAAGATTCAGTAGACCCACTGATTTGTTTCATTCACGTGTAGGACCTGGTAGTTGCTGGCTAGCCAGCATTTACTCCCCATCTCTGGCTGCTGTCGACTTGAGTGGTTTGCTAGATCATTTCAGAGTCGACCATATTGCTATGGGTCTAGAGTCATATGTTGGCTAGTCCAGGATGAGGATAGTAGATATCCTTCCCTGAAAGACATAAGTGAGCCAGATGGGTTTTCCCTGGTTATGGGTTACATAGTCATCAGTAGATTCATAACTCCAGAGCTTTCTTCCCACTCCTTAAATGTTGAATTCAAATTCTGGCACGGATGAGATTTGAACGCATGTCCCCAGGAAACGACTGAGTTTCCTGGAGTAATAGTCAAACGACAACACCGTCAGGCCATTGCCTCCTCATTGCTCTACTAGCTCCTGATTTCCCCTTTTCATTAATTGACCACTTCTGCCTTCCTCATCATTCTAGTCCTTTTGCTCTTTCGACATCCATCACTCCCACTCTTTCGCCTTGGCTCTGCACTTGCTTAACAGCCGAACATGTTCAGCAGCTTTCAATTTCAGAGCAAAGACCTTTAACCAGAAACCAGAAACACTGCATCTTCCTCCATTACGTTCTGCCTGACCGGTTTCAGTGTTTCCTGCACTTTCTGCTTTAATTTATATCAAGTGTCAAGTTTTGTTTTGGTTTAAAATTAATCAATTGATCTAAATAGAGAAGGAATGAAAATAGAGTATTAATAAAAGGCAGCTGGCGATTAGGAACATAGGACTTAGGGCCAGGAGTAGGCAATGTGACTACTGAGGCCCGCTTTGCCATTTGCTGAGATCATGGCTGATTTGGCTATGGTTTCAATTCCACTTTCCTATCCGCCCCGGTCAACCTTGAACAAATTTGAAAATCCAACTCCTATTACCTTCCGGGGAAGGGAATTCTAGATTCCAACCACCCCCTGCGAGAGAGAGAAAAAAAATGAGCTAATTCCTGCTTTAAAAGGGAGACCATTTATTCCTAAACAATTAAAGAATGTGGTGAATAAAAGGATAAGCTGAATTAAAATGGTTCACTTCTTTTTCTGCATTGTAGCCTAAATGTCAACTATGATTTGACATTAATAAAACAGCCCTTGTTATTTTACATGTTCTACGATTGAAATATGATTGCTTGCTCAGTTTCACACTGTATCAATGAAACAGATGCAAACCAAAACAAGCCAGGGATTTCCCACATCGGCCAATCATCTAAAGGTTAACTACTTAAACAATTGTTTCTCAGGCCTCGGGTCTCTCAGCACTTTTTGACTTATTGCATTTAACATTTCAACAAGTGCACTGAAATACTGGAAAATCCCCAAAAAAATGGTAAGTGCAAAAGTACATCTGAAATGTCAGGAATACCATTATTATTGTAATGAATAAGTCTCAAAATATAACAAAACCTGAAATTCTGCCTTACACCATTTCTATTCTTCCTGTTCCTGTTTTACTTCATGCCTAAATCTTGCATGTTTGGTTGGTTTTCAAACATGATAAGCCTTCTTTTCTCCCACTATAGATCTAGTTTCCCCATAATAATATCTAATTTGTTGAAATCAATGTTCAAAGTTTTTCTTTTTTCTTCCCAATCAGCTTTTGCTCCCAAAACTGACCAGATTTTATCAAGCAAAATCTTGCAAAATATTTCATCCACTTGGCAGGTTTGATGTGAAGTATTCTAAGCCTTTGGTTACCTTGATAGAAATTTGACTTAGAGTCATAGAGATGTACAGCACGGAAACAGACCCTTTGGTCCAACCCGTCCATGCCGACCAGATATCCCAACCCAATCTATTCCCACCTGCCAGCACCTGGCCCATATCCCTCCAAACCCTTCCTATTCATATAACCATCCAAATACCTCTTAAATGTTGCCATTGTACCAGCCTCCACCACTTCCTCTGGCAGCTCATTCCATACACATACCACTCTCTGTGAGAAAAAGTTGCCCCATAGGACTCTTTTATATCTTTCCCCTCTCACCCTAAACCTATGCCCTCTAGTTCTGGACTCCCTGATCCCAGAGAAAAGACTTTGCCTATTTACCCTATCCATGCTCCTCATAATTTTGTAAACCTCTATAAGGTCACCCCTCAGTCTCCGATGCTCCAGGGAAAACAGCCCCAGCCTGTTCAGCCTCTCCCTATAGCCGCTTCTGGTTGTCAGTTTCAGCTGTCCGCTGTAGTGGTTGGTATATTGGGTCCCGGTCGATGTGTTTGTTGATGGAGTTTGTGGATGAATGCCATGCCTCTAGGAATTCCCTGGCTGTAGTCTGTCTGGCTTGCCCTATGATAGTAGTGTTGTCCCAGTCGAATTTCATGTTGCTTGTTGTCTGCGTGTGTGGCTACTAAGGATAGCTGGTTGTGTCGTTTCGTGGTTGGTTGATGTTCATGTATGCGGATTGTTAGCTGTCTTCCTGTTTGTTCTATATAGTGTTTTGTGCAGTCCTTGCATGGTATTTTGTACACTACATTCGTCTTGCTCATGTTGGGTATCGGGTCCTTCGTTCTGGTGAGTTGTTGTCTGAGCGTGGCTGTTGGTTTGTGTGCCGTTATGAGTCCTAGGGGTCTCAGTAGTCTGGCTGTCAGTTCCGAGATGCTCGTGATGTATGGTAGTGTGGCTAGTCCTTTTGGTTGTGGTGTGTCCTCGTTCCGTGGTCTTTCTCTTAGGCATCTGTTGTTGAAGTTGCGCGGGTATCCGTTTTTGGTGAATACCTTGTATAGGTGTTCCTCTTCTTCTTTTTGTAGTTCTGGTGTACTTCAGTGTGTTGTGGCCCTTTTGAATAGTGTCCTGATGCAGCTTCGTTTGTGTGTGTTGGGGTGGTTACTTTCATAGTTTAGGACTTGGTCTGTGTGTGTGGCTTTCCTGTATACCCTGTAGTGAATTCTCCGTTTGGTGTTCTCTGTACCATCACGTTTAGCCACAATACCATGCAAGGACTGCACAAAATACTATATAGGACAAACAGGAAGACAGCTAACAATCCGCATACATGAACATCAACTAGCCACGAAACGACACAACCAGCTATCATTAGTAGCCACACATGCAGACAACAAGCAACATGAATTCGACTGGGACAACACTACTATCATAGGGCAAGCCAGACAGAGAACAGCCAGGGAATTCCTAGAGGCATGGCATTCATCCACAAACTCCATCAACAAACACATCGACCTGGACCCAATATACCAACCACTACAGCGGACAGCTGAAACTGACGACCGGAAGCGGCAGGGACAGAGCACTATAAACACCGGAGGAAACATCAAAGAAGCGCTTCGCAGGAGGCTCCCAAGCACTGATGATGTCGCCTAGCCAGGGGACGAAACGTTTGCAACAAAAACTTCCAGCTCGGCGAACAGAACCACAACATCCTTGTAAATCTTTACTGAACACTTTCAAGTTTCACCACGTCTTTCCAATAGGAAGGAGACCAGAATTGCACGCAATATTCCAACAGTGGCCTAACCAATGTCCTGTACAGCCGTAACATGACCTCCCAACTCCTGTACTCAATACTCTGACCAATAAAGGAAAGCATACCAAACGCCGCCTTCACTATCCTATCTACCTGTGACTCCACTTTCAAGGAGCTATGAACCTGCATTCCAAGGTCTCTTTGTTCAGCAACACTCCCTCGGACCTTACCATTAAGTGTATAAGTCCTGCTAAGGTTTGCTTTCCCAAAATGCAGCACCTTGCATGTATCTGAATTAAACTCCATCTGCCACCTCTCAGCCCATTGGCCCATCGGGTCAAGATCCTGTTGTAATCTGAGGTAACCCTCTTCGTTGCCCACTACACCTCCAATTTTGATGTGTCATCTGCAAACTTACTAACTGTACCTCTTATGCTTGCATCCAAATCATTTATGTAAATGACAATAAGTAGAGGACCCAGCACCGATCCTTGAGGCACTCCACTGGTCCTAGGCCTCCAGTCTGAAAAACAACCCTCCACTTCCACCCTCTGAGTCAAACATGTCAATTAACTTAGAAACTGTATGTCCTGGTGTTAATTCTAGTACAGACTAAACAATTTGTTACTCCCTCATAACATACTTTCTTGGTAAAATTTCTAAAGATGTATTATAGTATTGTTTAAGTGAGGAAGCACATTGAATGCACTGCAAATCAATTTAATTAAATAGAGCATTTGGCATCCTCAGATTTTTTGTTATAACTTTCCATCCATTGACACCATCTATACATCTCGCTGCCTCAGAAAGGCAGTTAACATAGTCAAAGACTCCTCCCACTCAAGTTATAATCTCTTCCATCCTCTTCTGTCAGGCTGAAGATACAAAAGCTTAAACACACGTACCAACAGAGTCAAGAACAGCTTCTTCCTCGCTGTTATTAGACTTTTGAATTGACCTTTCAGATTTTAAGTTTAACTGTTGACCTTGCTTATTGTGTACCTTTTCGGCAGCCATAAAATTGTATTCCTCACTCTGTTCTATTATGCTGATGCACTACTTATGGGATGATCTGTCTGAATGGCACACAAAACAAAACATTTTATTGTACCTAGGTACATGTGAAAATAATACATCAAATCAAATCAAAATTACAATGCAATGTCATCGATATCTGCATAATGTTTAACTTAAATGGTAACTTTTCTGATAAGTTCATTTTCAGGGGTTTTGCACTGAATGGAGCCCCTTGTTGTACTGTGGAGAGAACAAGATAGGCCTCTGATTTATGAGAAATACTCATTGCATGCCATTCTATTGACTCTGTCTGCAATCCTTACTTAAGGGAGGGATCTGCCAGGTCCACTTGGTCTGATGTGGTAGAGGAGAACCTCTTGCAAACATAATAACACGGGCTGCACTGTGCCTCACAGCGCCAGGGACCTGGGATCGAATCCAGCCTCGGGAGACTGTGTGTGAAGTTTGCACATTCTCCCCGTGTCTGCGTGGGTTTCCTCCAGATGCTCCACTTTCCTTCCACAGTCCGAAGATGTGCAGGTTAGCTGAATTGACCATGCTAAATTGCCCATAGTATTCAGGGATGTGTAGCCAACCTACACATTAGCCAGGGTAAATGCAGAATAGTAGGGGATTAGGTCAGAATGGGTTACTCTTCGGACGTTAGGTGTGGACTTGTTGGGCCCAATGGTCTGTTTCCACACTGTAGTGATTCTATGATTTCTATGAACATCTTAAGCAAGATATAGTTCATTGCATGTTCGCAACTGTGTGTAAGTTACATGAAGGCAGACATTGGACAGAATTTTTATTGTTTGAGCCTCAGTGTGGAATTTGAGTTGGAGATTGAGAATTCAGTTGGGACTAGGTCATAGTTTCTTTTGTGATTACATTCTTTGAAACTCAATCTATGCTTATGCTGTTTAAATGTCAATTTTTATGGGAAGGCATGCAGGACGTTCAGCCCCTCCATGGCCTGGACCCTTACGGGATCCACCTACTGGTGACCACATTGAAAATGCAGTCAGATAGCAATTCACTCTCTGAAAACCATTGCATCACTTAATCTCTGCTTATCAATCCCATCCATTCTTGGAAATGTCTGAGAGCAGGAAAATAGTGCAGCATGCTTCAGTGATGCCTCACTCCAGGTTCTCCTGAAGGCTGTTGAGGAGAGAAGGGACTTTCTTTTCCTGAGGGATGGCATTCTGACTGACAAAGGCCACCTTAACAGAGTGGTACACAGATCATGGGACATCCTGGCTCCAATGCTCCAAGAAGATGAACAATCTGCTGTTCTCCATCAGGGTATGGATCTCTGTCTATTCAATGCTAACTTACATACACAGGCACATGAAATGTTCTGAGTTTGCCACTGTAGAGGTCTGATGGTCAGGAGGCTGAGTGCCAGGTATACCCATCAGGTGCCTTGATGTCTGTCACACCCTGAACCAATTGGGCTCTACTGGCCCACTATGCTACTGGCTCTCACACATCTTCCAAGAATCATAGAGTCATAGAGATGTACAGCATGGAAACAGACCCTTCGGTCCAACCCCTCCATGCCGACCAGATATCCCAACCCAATC